>NW_025779509.1:0-58004 GCF_021130785.1 Homalodisca vitripennis | reverse complement strand
ATCTTTATGTTCCATTAATGTTAATATTTTATATGCCATAATTTAGAGAGAAACGGTTTTTTAAAAGGTTTGAATGTATTGGCACAGCATGTTTAGACACGGTTCTAAGCAAATTTTGACGTCCAACGTCAGTAAGATGATTGTTTATTCTTTGTCTAATTGATTATGTTTCTCAAGCATAGTTCATAGGGTAATGTTGACACGATAATTTCTTAACTAAATTTCCAACTTTTATGAAACTTCTTTTGCAATCGATTATTTTTTCTGGGTAATACAGTTTTTTAACGTTATTGCATCTTATTGCAAAATCCACGGCGTGGCGTATTGCATGAATACCATTTTTGTTTGAAAACTCTATTGTTGTCATAATGTAAACCGATTTTTAATATTTGAATAACACACACAAACACACAACACACACACACACACACACACACACACACACACACACACACACACACACACACCACACACACAACAAACAAGAATGCACAGGCAGGTCACAATGCGGTATTCTTACAATAGAAGAAATTCTCATATACAAAATCCATTTGTCTTGAAAATATTTTTATTTTTTTTTCAATTATAAGTAGCTTGCAAAGGATTAAAGTACTCTCAACGTTTTCCTTTACATTGAATATTGAGATTCTTTTACTTTCCCTTTCTTTTATTTCAATGAAGTCTGGATATAATCATGGGATTAAGAAAACTTTGTAATTAAAAACCATTTAAATCACCCTTCATTAATTTCTTTATGCTCTCTTCGCTAGTCATTAAAGTAAATATTAATGAGAGAAATCTAACAAAAGCAATCAAAAGCATTGTTTCCTTTTTACAGAACTTTAGTTTTAACACTAAAAATAATAAACTTAGTTTGGAGAAATTGGACTGTATTATTACGTCTCAATTATTCATTAGTGCTTTGTTATCTTTGACAGTTAATACAAATTACTGTATTTATAATCATGACTTTGCGTATGCAATAGTATAAAACCTAATTAATCAACAATAATAATTGAAAGTATTAAATATGGTATCTATTTATTTATTTTGGTGAAACCGGGTGCAATAATTTAGAATAACAAATAATTGTAAAACTAGTATAGTTTAGAAAATCTGTATTTGGCTTTTTAAGTCTAGATTTTTCAAAGTGTTGTTTTTTTTCTCTTAGGACAAGTAGCTAAAGAACTTCTCATTGCACCTAATGCTAAATGGCTTTTGTGCTTGTTTCTGAAAAGACATGATATACAGGATGGGTTAGATGCCCTTATTTATTTACTAATAGTGGATGATAAATAAATTTTTATTACATTAAATTTGGCACTTTAAAAAAAATACATACATATGGAATACAAAAAATTAATACATCCAACAAATTTACTCCAAACGTAAATGCAGGGCAGCAGTTAATTGAAGAGGATAGAGCATTTTACTATCAATTCCTTTTGTTTGTTTAATAAAGTATGCATAAAATGAAAAAAAAAATGTTTATTTTAAAAGAAAATAAATTTGTTTATTAATATTTAACCAGTATAAAAATTCGTAGATCTCTAATTAACAGGAAGAACTAACAACTTTCAAATCGGAGGATATCCGAAAAGGCCAGAGGACAGTCAAGCAGCACAGCCCCACATACCGGCTCCAAATCCTGAAGTTGGTCGCCGGGAGTATGGTACATCCTAGAAAGCGTATCGGCAATGATATTTTGCGTGCCACGCACATGTTGCACAGTAAATTTAAGGGAAGATATTTGAACGACCCAACGACCAATTTTCCCAAGCTGACGAGGATGAGCGAGGGAGCCAAGATAGTGCCTGGTTGTCGGTTTCAAGGAGAAACTCTTTATGTTCTAAAAACCTTCGAAATTTATTTATCCCGAACACAACAGCCAAACACTCCAGCTCATAAACAGATGAACTCTTTTTTTCACAGGGTGTCAATGTGCGTGAAGCATAAGCAATTGGCTGCCTGACGCCAATCCACCTCCTGAGACAACACCGCCGCAATAGCCAAGGAGGAAGCATCAGTTTGTAACACGAATTTTCGAACCAAAATCCGGCATAGCCAACACAGGAGGCTGCATAACAGCTTCTTTCAACAATTGAAAGGACGTCTGCTGTGTTTCACCCCATTCAAACTTAGCACCCTTCTTGCGAAGCAGATTAAGAGGAGCGGCCAACTCTGCAATATTGGGTATGATGAAACGCCTGTAAAAATTTATCATTCCCACGAAACGTGCAACTCCCTTTGCATCTTTGGGAGGAGAGGAAAATCCCTGATCGCCTGGGTCCGAGCTGGATCTATGCAGACGCCCCGGGTGGAAATAAGGTGACCCAGAAAAGAAATCTCACTTTGGGCGAAACTCACCCTTTTCCGGGTTGACGGTAAGGCCAGCACCACGCAACCTAAATTAAAAAACTTCCTCCAGATGGGTCAAATGTTCTTCAAAGCTCTCACTGTATACAAGAAGATCATCCAAATAGTTAAATACAAATTTAAACTTGACGTCATGGAAAATAGAGTCTAATAGTCGGGTAAGAGTTTGAGCTCCCACAGCTAAGCCCATTGGAAACACGGGTAAACTGATAATAAATTCCAGGGAACACAGAACGCAGTGAGAGGGACGAGATTCAGGCTTCAAAGGTATCTGGTGGTAAGCCTGGTTAAGGTCAAAATATGGAGAAAAATTTGGCCTTACCGAACCAATCAAATGCCGAATGTAGATCGGGGAGAGGTACCGAGTCAATCTCAATCTGGGAATTAAGCTTTCTATAGTCCAGGACCATTCTGGACTTACCATTTGGCTTAGGGACCAGGAAAGCGGGACTGGCATAACCTGAGCAAGAAGGTTCGATAACTCCATTCTCTAGAAGTTCATTAATGATGCTCCTCAGCGTTTCCATTTTAGGTGGAGCAAGTTTGTAGGGGTGAGAACGAACCGGGCGGGTATCAGTGAGGCGAATCTCGTACTCAAGAAGCTTCGTAACGCCCAGTTTTGGTGTGAGTACATCTGGGAAGCGGCAAACAAATGTCCCTTATAGCCTCAGCCTGCTCCACGACCAGATGCCCCAACGGATCAGGAATAGAAACCCTATCTCCCTCCCGCTTCGACTGCGGAGCAGCCCCCATGGGAATATTCATCCGAAAAAGGTATTGACACCCGCCGAGAAAAGCGAAAGAAACACCGGCCATTGCCCAAGTCCAAAATCATGCCAGTCCTCCGAATAAAATCAGCCCCCAAGATAAAAGGAAAACACAACTCCCCTGCCACCAAAAACCGCCACACCCAAGAAAAAATGGTGGATTTTGATTTTAAAAACTGGACTTCATGAGTGATGGGCGCCAAAGGAGAGCGAGGACGCCGTCGTCCAGCAAATTAAAGAACTAGGTTCAACCTGTCGGATGAGACCAGAGGCTGACAACTCCTGGAAAAAAACGCAAAGATATCAGGCTGCGTGCTGAACCAGAATCCACAAGGGCCTTCCGGTTCACATCTCCGACAAGGACATCTACACGTGGGCAAAACCGAGCAACCCGCTCTCACACCCAATGCAGCCAAGGAAGCAATGGTCTCCTTATTGGTGGATACCTTACAAGATTTGGCTTTATTACCCCTGTTCTTCACGCTAGCAGACATCACGCTACCAGGCATATTTAGTCCGGCAACTATATTATTACTAACAATATTAGGTTTTCTTGCCGAAGTGACGGAGTTAACAAGGCGTCCAGTTCCAGGTCCCGGAAGATCAACTAGTCAGGAGGAACCAAAACTCCCCACGTGCCCGAGGACAATCCCGCCTCAAGTGACCCCTCTGGTTACAACCAAAACAAGTTGGGGGTTGCCCACGCGGGAGTTGCACCCCCTGCTCCGACCCTGCTGAAACCCGAACCTTTCCAGGAGGTTCACTGGGCAGATGTCCCATCAATCTCTCCCTTAGGAAATCCGCATCCTGGGACTCCTCTGGATGCAATGCAGAGACGGTCTAGATCCGCCCAGGACGTGGGTCTTGTGCAGAAAACCAAACGACAACGGTCCTTCCAGGTTGATTCCCTCCAGAATAATGTCCACCAGTTGCCTTTCGCTTAAGTCAAGACGTAGTATTTGGGCCACCCCTCGTATCTCGCCGACAAATTGACTAAGCGTCTCTCCGGGTGCCTGTGGTCGATAAATTACGTTCAACTCGCAAACGCTCCATGACACGACCAGGTATAAAATATTCAATAACTTGAGCATGAAACTCATCAAAAGATGCTCTTCTTCGCTTGAGACAGTCAAGTAGGCGGTCACTTAGTGGTCTCAAGCAAAAGGGGGCTAAAATTTCCATAAGTACCAAAATCGGGTCATTCCAGGAAACTCCTGAATTTTGGAAAGCTTCCTGAAGAAAAGCAAGGAGGTGATTTAACTCCAATCCATCGGCCTTGGGCATGCTCTGAAGTATAGGTGAGAGTGGGTGGGGGACAACTTGGCAAAGGGCTGAACTAAATAGACCTGGAGACATCATGGCCATCAACAACCGTCCCACAACCTACATGATCCATGAACACAGGATGTACCGAAGACTTTGAACCTCCAATTGCAGCAGAAATGGCAGAGGATACCAATTCCGAATCTCGGCAACCCTGGAGCAACACCCCGAGGAATCTTCAGCTCCTCCAAGCTCAGCAATACGAGAATCCGAAATTGACAGAGTAGGAGGCTCCTGAAAGGAGGCCCCTCTCTCTCTGACGGACCTAACCTCACCTAGCCTCTCCAGGGCTGACTGTAGTTTTTCAGAAGTAGTAATGGCCCATGCACCAATATCAGCGGTGAGTCCAGGAGCCTTATTAAGCAGTTGCACCCTGGCGCACCAGTGAATAATCTGGGAGCCCAAAACGAGCCTTGGCCGACCCAGTTAAAGGGCAGTGACCCACTATCAATGTCATCCTCTAATTCTTCCATCCTAGTCTTGCAGCTAGCTAATTCATCTTCCAAACAAAATGATTCCTGCCATGTCCTCTCTAAGTTCAAACAGGCCCTCAGCTGAGCTCTCAACCCCTTTACGTCCTCCCGAGGCTGCTGCCCCCTAGACACGACCTCAAAAACCAGCTCCGGCTTCCGGAGATACTCAGGCACCAAAGAAACGGCCATATCAACTTCAAGACAAACAAAATCTAACTTACTAAACTTAAGTAGTCTCAACTCAAAAGGCAACCAACTGACGAGGCTCAATAAGAGTACCCAGCTCCTACTTCCCTGAGGCAAAAAAAACCCAGTAAAACCCCGCACAAATACAATACTATAAAACACGGAATAAACTAACACACAAAACTCAACATTACATGCTCCCAGCCCGGGAAACCGCTTGGCAAGCCAAAACCACGCTCTGCTACCATCTGAGCCACACCCCGCTTCCGCTCGCCCGTACCAAGCTAGCTTAACAAAGAACGTGCTCCCATTGGAGCGGAGCGGGGCCCGACTCACGGAAGAGAGAGCAAGGAAAGGCAAAGAAAGAACGTGGATGGCCAGCCATAGTGAAAATATATATATATATTTGAGAAAGAAAAAAAACAAGGGGGACAAACGCAGACAAAACTACCCAGAAAGGTTGCCTACTCAGGTGCACCTGGAGAACAAAATATAAGTGGTCAACCCAGACTTATGGATAAAATTTAAAATCTTTATAAATTTAAGTTAGATAGAATTTAGAGCGCCAAATTTCAAACAGGAAAAGCCAAAATCACCCGGAGTCCTGTGGCACAGGGCGGGTTCCTGAAAGGATAGAATTAACCTAAACTTAACTACTTAAAACTAGATAACAAACTGGATAACAATACTTAAATAACAGGCACCACTGAGACAATATCACAGCAGGGTATCACAGAGAAATAAATGTCCTCAGGTAGGAAAACCTTAGTAGCCCGCCATGGCACCGGTGTAAGGACCCGGCCCAAGAATCATGGGAGAGGCGGACATTGGAGCTGGAGCTCGTGAAACCCTGCAAGCACAGAGTGCTTCTATAGCCTGTCTTGCTAGGTAAAACATTTCAACAAAGTAAAAGTGTATAAAACAAGTTTCAGAAGCCCTGGGTACATGAAAACAATTCAAAAGAATAAAAGTTAAGAATTAAGAGTGAAAAAAAAAGAAAATAGTAAAAAAAAATTTAGAAGGTAAAACTATTATAATCAATAAATATACAGGAAATTACAAGTTTAAAGTTATAATTAACTGCTGTGACATAAGTAATAGTACAGTACAAAACAAAAGGTAAAGCCTAGAAAACCTTTGGTTTAAAAAAAACAAAAGAGAAAACTCATATGACTCAAGTACAACAAAAAATTAAGATAAGGTCATAATTTTCAACTTTAAAGACTAACAGTAAGTAAAGGCAAGCACAAAAGGAGTTGGAACCTTTAGTAAAAGTAGCAGGGACATCTGGGTCAAGCAGAGAGAGCTTAATATAAACATTTGGTGGTACATAAAAAAAATAATAACCATAATACAAGACAACTAGGAAAGACAAGGAAACTAAAAATTATGGAAAAAAACTTAATAAAATACACTATGTAGAGTTAATTCCTGAACCGAATTAGCTGAAACTTTCTGAAAAGCAGGGGAAAAGCTCCCTGCAGCTATAATAAGGTAAATCCTCCCTGAAAATTTTTTAGGGAAACAAAAGATAGCCTAAGAAAACCCTTTGATCTAGGCTTATATTAAACTCTAGGCCTATCTAGGCTAAAAACTTAAACTTAGAAAACAGGGTTGAAAACAGTTTGCCTAGAGTTGACAGAAAAAAAAGTTACATCCGGAAAACATAAATCCCAATTTAAATTCCCCCAAATAAACGTTAGCCTAAGAAACAAAAAACAATGGGAAAAGTTAAAGTTGCCAGTTTCAAGGGTCAGTAAAAAAACAATTTAGCGGCCTCCTAAGGCTGGGAGAAAAGGAGACAAGTACTAAATAACACATAACTAATAAATACAAACTAGAATCCCCAGAACCTATAACTTAAATTCAGAACCACACGCTTATTGAGGTTAACCTGCTAAACGAACAAATATAAGTAAAATATAAATAGAGAACAGTTACTCACTCGTCAGTTGACACAGCCGTGTTTAGCCAGACATTTGGGGCAGAACAAAACCCAAAACAAAACCCAAAACTAAATAAAAGGGTAAAACAAAATAAACTTCACTAGTAAACGGTCTGAACAGAAGTCAAAGTTGCTACTCTCTCGATCCAGTCGCAGACGACACCAAAGCCTCGAAGAGTCAACGAGAGCAAACACCAACAACAAAATAAAGCACTATAACAAAAGAGTCGGGAGAAAAACCCCGAGGAAGGGGCACGAGAATTTGACCCCGGCTCAAGAAGAAGCTTCAGTCTCAGACTTCCCATCCAAGATTTGTAAATTATCGCCACTGTGTTCGTTATTTCATAATTATGTAGAACTCTTTTTATCATATACTCCTTTTGGAACCAGAAAAATATTATTTATACATTTTATATTAGGCAAAATAGTAAAATAATGGGTTTATAATTTTTAGTAATGCTTTTTTAGTTTTTATCTGGTGAGTTCATATACTTAACTTAGCCTAAATGATTTTTAATATGTTTACATAATAATTAATTGAACGTTGAAAAGGGAATGCGCAATTGTATAATTTTCACAAATAAACGTATGAGTGTCTATCACTTATTTTCCTATATAGGTTTTATAATTACGATTTACTAGTTTTCATACGTGACATAAGTTTTTAAGGAAATCAGTACGACATATTTGTGTGAATTGATTTGGAAATAAATAAACAACAAGGTAATTTACTTCCAATTTTGTTGTTTTTCAACCCGATCATTTGTGTGTAACACCTCAACATTTATTAAATAATAATAGCTCGAATTTGACTTTCGCAGTGACTGTCCGTACTCAGAAATAGAGTCCAATAACAAGTTTTACTTTCGTGGATTTTACTTGGGAAAGAACTCATCTGATTATCCCCTTAGTAGGGTAAGACTGTAGATGTGGTATATCCTGTCTGACCAATCGGTGTGTTGAGAGATAATACTCATTTGATCTACTGAACTTTAATATATTATTTTAATATGAGTATATTTCCTATTTATTGAAGATTTATAAACTTTTAAGATTACCATCAACACAAAAAAAAAAAAGAAAAGGAAATTTAAAAGGGGTGTCAATGAGAGAGAGGATATCGATCATGACTTCGTGGACTTTTTAGAACTGTACACATGGGATGGATGGACAGAATACCAGACAAAACACAGTTTACTGTGTTTCACCACCATTCACTGAATCGCAAACAGCTGGTCAGAAGTTTAGCACTGACTCTACAAATTAGCTGAAATGTAAATACTAACTTACCGAAAACACTGATCCAAATTATGCTCAAAGTTTTCATACATGAGGAAAGTACAGTGTTAGGTCCAACACTGCTATTGTGATGGAGCCATTATTAATGATAAAATGAAATTAAAAGAAAAATGGTTATATTGAAGAGCCGAAGTTAGGGCTGTAAAGTTCAATCTGCCTCATTTAAATGCAGAAAATAGACAATAATCGAATACAAAAACTGTTAAAATTGTTAACATAAATATACTTTATATTCAAATGTATACAAGGTACTTAACTTAAGTAAAACCACTCACGAATTTACTAATATACTTCTCCATTAATGATATGACTCCATTTCGGTACAAGGTCATCTCCTTTTGGCAAACCATTCAATGTAAACACTATAAGTAATAAGTTAGTGTCCATTCTACTTCGGCTTTTAGAATTTTGGGTAATAATTATACAATGTCTCTTATCACCGATATAACAATCCAAAAAAGCACAGAATTTGATCACCACACACATCGTATCACTTTAGGTAACCACCATACATTCTTTGGTAATTGTATGTAGCACGCTCAGACGTCCAATATATGAGTTTTGGTATGAATGTCCATATGGTATTTTTAGTATATCCTTATAGTTTACATTTAATTTTGGTATTTTTCATGCTGAAAATAATTCTGATCTGTGATTTCAAGAATAAATTCTACGAGGAAGTTTAAGTGTTTCAAAACTCTTCCCTACGTCTTTTACAACAGATGTGAGTAGACAGTAAGTAGTTTATATATTCAAATTTATTTCGACTGGGAGATGATTATTCAAGACTTATCACATACTAGGGTTCGTCCATGGTTAGTCTACTAACATATACTGTTGCATATATCTTAAGGCAGTCGCAGAGAACACTTGTTTTAGTTTGAGCGATCCACCGAGTTCAAACTTTCCCAATATAACTTGTACCGACTATAACCATGGTTTACCAATCAGGAAATATATTGTCAAATTAATGATATAACTATTACAATAGACGACAAAGTCATCAACTCCAGGATTTACTTACATTACATCTGTTATTTACAATTAAAGGCTAAAATTTAAATTAAGAAAAAAAAATATTTATATATAAAAATACGAAACTGATTGTAGTGCGTAATTCAATTAATTGGTATTAAATATAAGCCTGTAATAATTAATGGTTATTATTAATATTACACAATTTTTAATTCAGAATAAATTATTAAATGCTAAAAACATAGTCCGGTCTTAATTTGTTTTGACAGTTTAACTCTTCCAACTCGTACGGATATCACATACGCACTTTACATACGACAAATGTTTATAAAACTTTTAATTTTTAAGAGATAAAGATTAAGAAATTGGCTTCACAATCCAATAGTTTTTAGAATGTTACACTCTATGAGAGTACTTGCCATTCAATGCTACATATAATAATACTTGTTTTATACACACGGAAAACAACACAAACCGTAGTTACATACACTAGAGATCAGTACTAGTACAGAAAATTACTATAAATCATTTACATCGTAATAAAAAGACTTTCTGTTTAAAACGACGAGTCAAATAATTTTCACAAAGTATTAATACAATTTGGAATTATTTGAAGAGGTATTCTATTGCATAATTGTAATATTAGCTCTCTACAATAATGCTAGTTTAACAAAAACATAGGTTTTGTCTTTTTATTTTTGTTATTCACATTAACCACACTCTGTCCATTATTTTATAAAATTATAATCTTATATAGTTGTCATAAAGTTAGGTATTAAGTAGTTAAATTTCTAAACATAACTCTATATTAAAGAAGCAATAGTTTAAAATAATTTTACTCTAACAAATCACCTCACAACACAGCATGTATCTATATTAATCGTACATTTAGAATTACAATGTTTCAAAATCTTAAGGTATTAGGAATAAAGCTTAACTTTATTTAAATACAAATGTGATAACAATGGTATCGTAGCAATATTGTACATGGTCGAACACTACAGGTTGACAGATGACCCATATATGCTCTCCACTACTGCTAGGTTACAGCAGACAACGAGCGACTACATCCTGCATATGTCGTCGCTACAATCTAATATTACCACTCACCACTGTAACCGCATTTAATTGCTACTGGTTTGCCGGCCCCACAAACTGAATCAATGAAACCTTGCCCTGCATCTAAATCTGACCCTTATCCCACCTAGATTGTTTTATTAACAATTTATAGATTCTGACACTCGTATTTTCTAGTGGACGTTGTGGTGATATAAATATTGTAATTTTGTATCAAGTACAGGCGGTGATTGCTATACTAATCAAGGATTGCTTTTGTCTGTTTGAGAAACAAGGAGAAATGTTTGCGTTTATGATTTTAACATCCTATTTTTTTACTCTTCTCCATTCATTAACTACAATCCATTATTTTTATGGACTATTATTGCAATTTTCGGCTGACATCAAATTAATATTAAAATAAACTAGCGTGATAAATTTTTAGTGTAACTATTGCAACTACTTTTTACGTTTGTAACTCAAATTTTGTGCTAAAATACATTTCTAAAATGAAAAAAAAAAAAACACTTCTCAACGACTAGTTGACAGAGATAGGTTATTGCGAGCTGATTATCGTGACCTGAAACTTTTCTACTTCCGTTTTAAGTAATTTAGCGTCATTCTTATGAGCTTAACTTTTAGAGATAGTATGCAGGACCAATTCTGATTTCTGAATTAAATTGTTACAATGCTGTTGTACGATTTAGATGCTTTTAGCTAGATTATATTTGCACCTAGGGCCGAAATTGTACTTCAGATCTCGAAACTGATGTTACTGGTTATTGTAGCATGGAACTATGAAAAGTGTATGCACTAATGGCCGGCTGGTTGGTGCCCGTGGTTGGACGTGTCCCGTAGGCCTACCCTCTATGTATTTCATAAAACATATTTAATCATTTTTAAGTTTTATTTACTGGATATTATTTTTTATTATGTGTTTTACGTGTTTTTAACTTCATTTCCATGATATATCTAGTGCTATAACTGATTTTTACTTTTTAAACCAATCCAGAAAACATATGTGTATACAAGCTTAAAGGGACTATTTCGGTTAAAAACCATCATCTTTCGTCGCTTTGGAAACAAAATATGTTTCCAGGAAAAATCTTGAGACTAAGTTAATTCAATATTTCACGATAATACAGTTATAGTATACAATTTTTTGCGTGGTGATAGAAGTCTTGATGCTTTTTGGCCTGTAATCTGCGAATCAATAGTACTTTGAGACATGTTTGTGTCCATCCCCGTTTATTGTTAATCCGAAATAAAACTGTCATACATACACAATGTCAAGGTAACCAACCAGTAACTTATATCCAATCTATGATCCAAATAAACGATGATGATTGCAGCCACTTTACCGTGGAGCTCAGTATACCCGCAGCTTAGTGTTTATACGAGCTTATTATTTTCTAAAGTACACGGTCATTACTGAAAATTGATATCAGCAGTATTAATAGACTAATAACTGTGATGTTTTTGTCTTGATGTTATTAGTGCCTTTAATTTTAATACAAATTTAAAAATCAGTTTAAAAAAAATACATGTTCTGTGAGCAAAAAACGTTGAAATGAACTACTTCATAGTTACCACAGCCTGAAGGTGTTCTCACAGTAAACAATGTTTACTCATTTAACTTTCTTTATTGGAAAAGTTTGTCGATTAACATCTAGTGTGCTCTCAAAATAGTTCCCAGTTCTGGGTGAGCATTTTTATAAAACTTTTCAGTTAAGGTTATATAACTTTTCCACTTATTTTATTTGTAGAATTCTCTGTACAAATTGATCGGGAAATATGGAACATATTAACCACCTTATAAAAATAAATAGGTAATCATTAATTCATTTTTCACAATGTTTAATTGAGCATTAATTGTTATATTTAAAATAACAACTGATCATGAAAATCTTTTCTATATCTTCGATAAGCCGATGCACAAGTAAAACGTTTTCACTCATATCGAAAATCTGAAATCCTTGACACAATATCTTTCGACCTCACACTAAAAATTGCGGTGGAAGCAAAGAAAATCTCGGTTTCCATAAGGCCTTTGATAAATCGTCTGCTTACGGGCGTAAAGGTCACAATTTTCTTTACCGTTGTCAGTCTGTTATAATGTATGCTTCCACAGCTTGGTGGGCCACATGCAGCAGCTCTAATCGTAAGATCTTAGAGACAATCCAGAACAAGGGTCTCCGTTCCATCAACAGACAGCCCTGGTTTGCTCATAACAAGAATATTCGCATACGCTTTACAAGTCCTAAAAAATTTGAAAGACCCTAGAAAAATTTGAAAGACAGCAGGAAGTTCCTGAAGACAGCAGCAATTTTGGAACACCCTCAGATAGAGGCCATCGCAGCTGTTATACGAAGGCCAGGACGACTACAGACAACGCCCAACCACCGTCCCGGACGACCTTCCATAAACACAGGAGAAAGCGCGCGAGCCCAACCTGGGACAAAATTGGACTTACTCTCTTAAATGTGACTTTGTTTTAAATAACGTCTGCACTTAAATTGGCATTGTTAATGTTATATTTCAGAGCATCAACTGCAGTCAGTGGGCCAAAGGACGTGGCAGCACGGTTTAGTTCGTGTAAAATCCCACATCACTGGGACGCCAGTATCTTTTAAACGTTCCCTGCTTAAAAAAGAACTGCTGTATAGTATTGATGTGTGTGTCCTCTGACGAAGTAATTAAAGAAATCATCGCTGGTAGTGAATATCTTTTGATATAGTTAAGATTTATATCGGATTTGAAGGAAATTACTAGGTATAATTTAATTGTACGCCTTTTGAAAGAGATAACTTTCATTTTTATGTTTGAATTTTTTTATTGTTAATTAACTAATATTTATGAACAAAATAATTTTCACCCATGCTTTAAAATCATCGAGGGTATAGTGCGGAATTAATTTTCCCTACCCCTGTTTGGATTTGCAACTGACCAATACAATTTGGCCACCGTGAACTTTCTTTATTTAAACGATTTACTGGTGCTCAAGAGTATGCCTACCAAATTGATGGCCCCAATTGGGAAATTAAGAAAACTAAGTTCTTGGTTATTTAGAGAAACTATTTTAGGAGGGTTATTACACGATTATAGTAAGTTTTAATAAATCTGAACGAAGCGGTTTGTGAAATAGACTGATTTGTGAATTTAATTGATGTAGAACGTTTATTTTTAATCGATACAAGGAGAAATCCACATTTATACACTTGTGTTATCCTCATTACAAACGTGTAATATTTATAATGATATTCCCCCCAAACAGTTAACGCTAAAGCAGCATTCCTTAGTGGATAGATTCTTCGTTAACAGTAGCTAATATATTTAAACTGAACAGACCAATAAAGTGGTTTTCAGTTAGGTTAAGTAACAAATACGCACCTTGTATTACTTCTATACATATATATGATTAAAGCAATATTTACTTGTTAATAATATGAGAAATGCGACATTAATTCATTTTCATAAGTAAATGTTTACAATTAAATTCTTTGGTTTGACAGATTAAAACTCATAAATAGAAAAATTTTGGAACAAATTATAATTAAAATAGAAATATTACTTTGGTAACTCTTTTAAAAGCTTAAACTATTTAACTGATATTGTAACACTAATTAGTGTTTAAAGTAATATATAATTACCAACGGTAAAGTATGATGAATCAATGTACAAATTTCCATACCAATTAGTGACTAGAAGTTAGGATTCTATTGGTTGAACAGTTGTTAATTAGTTTCAATTGGAGTACCGTTTGATATCCATATACCTAGTTTTACCTTTTGGTAACAGTGCTTGCGTCTATCAACGTGCCACCAATTTAAATGTTTCAATGTTTATATTAGTAAATGTAGTATTAATTACGACTGTGTTATAGAGAAACAATAAAGTCGGAAAGGATTTGTGCTGTAAGTAACCATTCCTGTAAAATATTAGCAATATATTATTGGAATATAAAAATTGCGATCATCTCCGTAAAAATCGGTTGAGAAATATTGGTGACTGTAAGTTTTAATCGTATGTGGCTGTAAAATGAATAGCAAAACCTTTCTACCCTAAATATAAAAGTATATAATTTTTAATAGGTTATAAACATTTATTTACACTCATTACAATTACTTTCCGTATATTTGATACCGGATATACATGCGTATTCTTTTCTTCAGATATCAGCGTTGCAAGGAAAGGTTTTTTTTATTTTCCTGCAAAGTAAATAAGTAATATATATATATATATATATATAATATATATATATATATATATATATATATAGTGAATCGTATTTTACTATATTATTTCTTCATTAAAATTATGAAATATTTCACTTCATTTGAATGCCTTAAAATTGGTAACAATTAAAAAAAAGTCTATTCAAGACCGGCCGTAATGATGTTTCCGTTTATCTGAACATAAAAAAGAATATATAACAGTAATAGAAAATATATTTTGACTGCGTGGCCCAGCATGTGAATATTAATAACTCTTTTTTATCATAATATTTTTATAGATAATATTTTATATAGATGTTATATAGATGTTTTTATATAATATTTTTATAGATGTATCAGATAATTTATTTTAAAACTGAAAATTTTAAGGTTATTTTTCGGAACTAGGAAAACCTCTACAAAATTTACTTTAATTATTGACTTATTTAGTAAACTATGCCTACTCTACATCAAAACTAATCAGAAAGTAGCCAACGAAAGGTCGGAGGAAACCCGTTCATAGACACATATCTGTCTTTTACTTAGTGCTTCCGGTTTAACATGACTTAAATAATAATATTTATAATAGTATCCATACATTTAACATTAAAAAATATATAATTTTGTACATTATTAATGCAAAATTATAAATTCAGCGAATACAAATATAGATGATGTAAAATTTTGTAACGTAATTTATTGAAAGGTGTAAGCTAACAATATTACACGAACAAAAACTGTTACGTCCCACCATATCGTGTATTACCAGTATGCACAATAAAGTTTTATGTCTTCTGATCAGACACTGGTCGTTGTATATTAAATATTTATTGATTACCATAATTTCACTTGTTACAATAAATGTTGGAAACATAATTAGATAATAGATTGATGAATGAAATAAATAATAACAACGTGTAAGGCAACAACAGTTATTACGTGGAAACGAACCTCGCGGTGGTAATGGTGAATCTGTTCTATTTTGACAAGTTCTGTTTTGTGCACCTCAAGGATTACGCTCAGTATAAGCCTGGGCTTACAAGTCACGAGCCCCGGTTTTTGCGGTTCGTGTCACAGAATTTACCGGAGCTTTGCGTCGCATTAGATCCCAACTCTAAATTGGGATTGAGGGCAGTTATTTAGCTCGTTCTCGTTAAATTAAAATTTTAAATATGATAAATTAATAAATTCATGTTTTTGAAAATAATAAAATATTGATTTTAACGTGATAAGTTGTATTTATTTATTTAATTATATCCCCAATAATTTATCATACATTATCTTTTATATTCAGTAATAATATTAAGATCCTTTAGTTTCGTTTAGAACTTTAGAACTTATATTGCCGTATTATGGATGTTGATTTTGGACATTTAACGCATATGTTCATATTCGTTGCTCTTCAAAGATTCTTTGGCTGCCATATATAAAATATATTGAAAGCTGGTAATGTTTATTTGGTCTAGGGTTTCAAATATAGATCTGTGAATTTTTTGGCTTTAGTCTATAAATATCATATCATATCATATCAAACGTATTATTTTTTTGATTCACGCGGTTTTAAAGTACAATAACAAAATATCTACGTCCTTAAACTTGGCAGTGGTTAAACGGATCAAAGAGTAACATTTCGGCTACAAAATGACAGGACACGTACGTAATTTTTCGATATGTTTTACACGTTCTATTGTTTTGTTTCATTGATGTGATTATCCTTAACTATGGTATTCAACATGTTTTCATAAAGATCGTTTATTTTTTATATGGCTCATGTAAATATCGGATGTCTCATTACCAGAAAAATAGAACCAAGGCTGTTTTATAAGCGCATTCCTGACTTTTAGGAATATTATGAGAAAGATACTTAATTAAAATAGGGCTTGTGTGCCTAATCATACCTAAGATTGAACCACGTAATATTAATGTTCATATATAATTTTAAAGTTTTAAATTGCCGTAAACTGTAGTAATAAAAATATTCCAAAATTTGATTTATGTATATAGAAAAATACATTTTGAAGACAATAGTCCAATCGTTAGTTATTTAAAAATGATAAGGTCAATGTAAGTAAATAAAGCAAGGGAGGTAACATTTAATAAAATATACGTACACACGTTCAATGAATTATATTTATTTCCCATTCAATAAGATCCATTAGAAGGTTTATATAGGAAACGTATTAGCCGTATATAATTATAAATAATCAAAGCTAACAGGCAGATAAATATATAAACATACAATTTAAATTACAAAACAATGAAAGATCAGGAAACAACGGGTTGTAGGTTTGTGTTGAGTACAGTCAAAATATACAGCATTCCCTCAGTAAATAATTGTAATACTCGGATACAAAATAAACATTTAAAACGTTAAACAGGACCCTAATATTTTAGACACAAACTGTAATGTAAATGAGATCAAAATTTACAGAACTGGTGAATACAAGTTGATTTTGCGGAATGTAACAGTACATACATCGGGCAAACCGGTCGGGCATTTTCACCCAAATTCTAGAACATCATCCAAACATGTGAGCAAATAAACAAAAATCATCGTTCACCCAACATCTTTTTGAAAGTAACCATGTCATGACGATATTTATGACAGTCTGGAGGTCTTAAAGGTTTACAATAAAAGTCAGAACATGGCACCCTGGCAGAAGCATTTCAAAACGGAGAGAACCAAATTGTGCAACACTAAATAAACTAATTTATTTCAGTTTCAAATTTATTTTATATACGATCCTCGATTACAATGATTTCTTTTTCAACTACTGTAAAATTCTAATTTTAAGGGACTGACCAGGAAATAGGGGAAGAGGAGTGACATAACCTTCAGCTTTCAGTGTCTCCGCTACTGACCGGCTGCCGACCGGCCGACGGCGGCCTGTTCGAGGTCATGCGGGTCCGTGTGGGGTAGCTCACCATGTATGTATATCGTACATTGTTAATCTTGTGTATGTCTTATTTATTGATTGTACGTGTATGATTTTATAAATTGTAAAGTGTACAATAGGACCTCGAAAAGATTACTGGGAATAAAGTACACATTTCTTCTAAGTATTTGCGTTTGTCCTCTTTTTGTTAACCATCGTTTATTTATTTCTGTAAAAATGGAGCAGATGTTTCGGGGAGTTCATAACGTAAGTATTCTTAAATAATTACATAAACATTAAGGAAAATAACTCTGTGATGAAATTTGTCAAATTTACAGTGATACTAATTAAGTTTCATACCAAATGTGATTTATGTATTTAGGATGAATTATTTTAAATACCATTTTCTATAAAAATAAACATAGCAATAGCCACAATGAAAGTAAACCCAAACAGGAAAGTTTAGTTAGAATATGAACATACAATGAATAATAAAGAAAGAGTTAAATGTACTTTTCGGTAACAAACAACTAGAATTCTAAATGGCTAATCCTCTTTGGTTAGATCAAAGCATTTCATTTTTATTTACTCAAGTCTAGAGAACCGTGAGTGTGTGTATAACTTTTGGCTCCTGACACAATGAAGTGGTTTGTTGAAGTTCTTAACAAACATTGGTGAGTAAAATCAAATGTAAAGTCAAATAAATACGAAGTTTGTATTCGTTTTAAATATTGATATGTTTGCCAGTAAAATATCAAAGTTTACTTTCAGCTTTATTTAGACTCGTATTTTTAGGTTTAATAAATAACACATGTACAATTATACGATTTACAAGTTAATATACGAATATTGTGTATTTAAAACACCTAATTCTGGAATGATTAGAGTATTTGCAAATTTGACCTTAATACGTAGACTGCGGTTGGTACACGTTACTATTACTTCCTGCTATCTTAAATTCAGTACATCCCTCGTATCTCAGTTTAGGGGTTAAAAATATACAATATAATTAAGAGGTATAATAGTTTAAATTCATTAATACTTCTTTCAACGCATCTATTCACAATAACTTGGATTCTTCAACTCAGGAATTAAACCCATAAAGCATAAAACATTAAGGTTGCAATTTATTGAAATAAAGGTTTAGCTTAGGCCAAACAACTATTACGCAGTGCAAAAAATAATATATTTTGTTTTGTAGTGGATTCCATTAAACTCCGACATAATTTCAGGATTGAAATAATCTCTATTTGTGTAACTATTAATGTTAAGTAATTAATTTGTTTATAAACATTTATGATACTTTAATCCAAATATTTTAACTCTTAAAAAGGAAATTATCGGTTATTTTACGTATATTAAATTTATGTTTAATAATTCTGAAGGTTTTTCAAAATATTAAGATATTTTGCTTGGTTTATATCTATTTATATATAGTTTTTTAATTTTAAAAATCAAAGATTACTTAATCACAGTTTTTATTTTCAAGAAATGTCAGTTTTATGTTTTTTTTTATAATACAAAGTCAATAAATTTATTTTAGTGTAGCAACGTAAATATCACAGTGCATTTGATCTAATATTAAAATAGAATATACGACACAGAGTAAAATACGAGAATAGAATCTAATATACTCGAATGCAAAATATTAAAAAAATGAAATTTTAATTTCTGTGAATACATCTTTGTTAGTTAGACTTTTTTTTCTGCACCGCTTTAATAGTCACCAAAGGAAAATATTAATTAAAATAATTAAAAAAATAAGTACATTACCTTATTTTAATAATGGTTCATCAATGGTATGGAGTTCATTGCATTATTTTTACGTCAAATCCATACATCTCTACGTGATATTTAGCAAAATTATATTTTATGCAGTGTACATTTTTTCTAAATTGCTGGAGAGATTAATGTAGACGGTAGCTGCAGCGAGGTTAACCTTTATGAGTAATCAAGTTTTAAGAAGAGATTAAGTTAAACTAGTAGAAGAGTAGATAAGTTATCACAAATACGACCAAAGAGTAGAATTTTTATTTTATGCAATTTTTATAAAATCACTTTAATTTAATTAGTTTATCATTAAAATATGTATTTTACTTCCAACAGTTTTAAAAAATAAATAAAAGTAAAGTTTAATTAGTAATTGCGTTTTATGTCTTTATAACATAAATTAATGTGTAAGGTGGGCTTAGGAAAATTAATAAAAGCCTCTGAATGCTAAAAATGTATTGGTATAATAGAACTTTATTTATTGAACATGGTGTGTATGACATTTAAATATAAATGTCACAATTTAATACAAGATACCACCCTTATTGATATGGAGCCAAAATTAAATGTTGGTAAGAGGAAATATAAACTACTATTAATGCTTTTATTAATAATAAAACTCTTTTGTAGTGGGAATGGACAAGAAACTACTAATAGTGCTTTTATTGTCCATTCCTATTACAAAAGAGTTGTATTATCAATAACATACTAATATTTTATGTGTAATTAGCAAAGAATAGAACAATAAATCAAACACTGATATGTTCTTATGAAAACGTCTGTAAACATGAATACCCTACTACGACAAATTATATGTACACGTCTAAAGACATAGTTACTACTCAAGCGTAAAAGTAGCCCATATTTATATAACCACAGCGCGTAACTGAGATGTCATGAACTGCAATGAGTGTGGTTTAACATTATTCATTTCTAAATCCTATCAAATTCTTCTTTTACGTGCACATTTTGATTCAAACCTTCATAGCGGTTTTCTTAGATGAAGAGGTGTATAATGCTTCAAGTCTTCAAGACTTTTCTACCATGAATTATCGCACAAACGGACTTAACGCACGATTTTAAAAAGTACTGTCTCAACCCTTAATAATATGAGTGAAAATAAACTTAATTCGTTAAACCATATGTGATCAAAAACTCCTACTAAATATTGAAATATTACAATGGTTCTCTTAAACATTTTCGAACTGCTTTATGTTATAATTAAAAAAATCTAATTTTCCATAACTTTAATTGTTTTACTAGTTCGGCAAACTTCTATTAGTTGTAAAGGGTGGTCTAATAAAACCTGACACTTGTTAAACAGCTCTTTCTCCGTTGTAATTATATTTAGAGTCTTGGTTGATGCAACAATAAAAACCCCAGTACAAGTAATATCAGTATTCATGGAGTAGTGGACAGTTCACCTTCGTGGTTTTTGTTATTGAAGTATTCTTATAAAATAATGAGTCTCTTACTGCTACGTAACGGTTATTTTTTAACAAATTGCATGTTTTTCGTCACGGAGCTGTTCCTTGCAGGAATAGTATTAAAGGGTGTGTGAAAATTGTAGAAATTATGCTTCTGCATTAAAATTTAGGAATATAAATAAACTCATGGTACCAGGAAGATAGAGCGACTGAGCACACGAAAGGTTCCTGGGACCTCTCATTTCACGTTGTGGTAATGACACATGGCCTGTGTGGTCTCCGAATCTCACTGCTTGTTACTTTTTGTTGTGGGGCTACCTTAATAGCAAGGTACAAAACCTTACACAATTGCCTATTTAAAGAAACGAATAAGAGATCATGTTGCTGGAATGCCAATATCTATTAAATGCCCAGTAATGCCAAATGTTCAGAAAAGATTACAGTCATTTGTGGATGTTAGAGGGGAACATTAATTTGATGTTATATTCCATAAAAATGAAAATGGCATAACTAAGCACATAGTACTTTGACTATTTTAATCAATTATAAATATTATATCTTGCAAAATTATTTCATTTCGAAAGCTGTCATGATATTTTAACCACCCTTTATTTACTACACACTTCACTTAGGCAAAGTTATATTAAAGTTTTTCTAAACATCAAAAGACTGCCTAAGCTTCAAAATAGGATATACTTAAAATATTTTCAAAATATTTTATAGTTGACACACATTTGCAGTATATTATTATGATGTTAATGTTGGTTTATCAAAAATATGTATGATTAGCTGACACATTATAAGATGGTACATAATTAAGTTATTTTGATAGAATACGTTGTTTACAGTATGTATATTTTAGTTCATTAGTATTATTCTGAGACTTAGGTCTCAATTATTATGAGAGAGCATCCGTGTTATCACCGAAGCTAATTAACCTGCTCTTGAGCGCAGAATGTGTAAGCACACGTAGCATATACTCCACGTGAGGGGAGGCATATATTCGCTGCACCACTAATTGTATGTCTACCATGTTGGACAAAGTTGTGGCACTTGACTTGTTATAATGTTTCAATATTGTCACATGGGACATGAAACCGACATAAAATAATTATGTTGTGAAACTTCCATCTCAGGAACTTTGATTTAATTAGTGTTTTTACTAATAAATTAGTAGTGTACATAAATAATGACATTATTGTTTCAGTATAACTTAGTTACTACATTTATGAGTATTGTTTAATAATGATGAAAGTTTCAACGAAACTATTTTAACCGCAGTCCTCTAATACAAAACTATGACTCATTAATAACACAAATACCTAGAATACAAACACACTAATTAAAAGGGTATAAAACACCTACTTACAGTTTTAAAACCACAGCACGCTATAGCTGATTAATATACGAAATTAAAACTGTATGTTATGCGATAACTATACAGTATCAATGAAAGATGATGAATTAGCCCATTATTATTCAGAAAGCAAAGACTTCATCGGATACTTTTCTTAATGAAACATGAGCATGAAGTAACCAAATACACGCTAAATGATCTATTTATCGTAAAATGAGCTCGATAAAGTGTGAAGCATAGGTTGAAGAGTTGAGATATTTTTGTGAGTCTAAAGATTAAAACATGTGCTGTGGATTCATGTTTGTTAGTTATCCTCAAAGCACTCAGAAGCAGTTGCAAGAAAATCTTTTCATATACAAATCATGTTAAAAGTTCAGCTCACATATTACAATATGTTTTAAAATCAGTGTATTATAAGCTATAATATTTGCATATAACACAAGTTTGTTTAAGGTAGTAACATACTAGAAGAGCCATGACGTATTTAAAGATTATCTCTTCTTTTTACAAAATAACTTTTGAAATATATTTACTCATGTCTTGAAACATCGCCACGATCCCCAGTCTTATCTATCACACGAATATCCTTTACTCCGAAAGCAAATGTAAAGGTCCTACCAGGACTAAATGCAAAGAGGGCTTCTTTAGCATATTGGAAGTGAACAAATAACAATTCTTTAGGACTTACTTATTAAAATGAAATCTATTCTAATTGATTACCTTTTATAGACAGTAAAGTTAGATTAAAAAAAAAAACTTTTGTGGTCTGAACCACATTTTTTATTCTGGAAACATTTTTTATAAACAACCCTATAGTGGTGATAATGAATGATACATTTGACCTATTTAAGGTACATATTAAGGTATGTCAAAATACGAAAAAAAAAAATATATATCACATATATTTTGTGTGCTATTTTTTCCTTAAGAGTTGATTGATTTAATCTAATAATAACCTTAAATCTAATAATATATAAATTAAATCAATGTGCAATAGACATAGACTTTAGATAGCAGACTGTTTTATCCGGCTTTATAATGTCAACATGGTTTTTAGAATTTAGACTTTATAGAACAATCAAAGAAAAAAGTTATACTCGTATTTCAAACCTCTCCTGACTGTTAAGTATTATTGCGTAAATAACTTGTTTTTTATTGCCTAATATGAAAAGGCTACTTTTATTGAATAATAAGTATGTATATATTTTTTGTGCAACTTATACTCTATATTTGCCTTTATTTACTAAACTGTATATACTACATTAATTCCATATCTCTTTCTGCGGCCTAGTGCCTACAATACCATTCCTTACTGGATTAAAATAGTCACGTACAGTGACAGACCAATGAACCATTGTTTCCCGAATCAGCTGTTTACTGTACACTGACCAACCAATCACAACGGTTGACTTATCAATTGCCTACCTTGCAAGCGACGGCACGCTTGCTCGTTATACTCTCGATCCCGCCTGGGGCACTTATGTACTCTCTAGCCACTGCTTACCATACTTACTCTCTCCCCCATGTGTTACTCTCTTATTTAAATATTAGTTTATCTCTATTTGTTGTACATTTACATTAACATTAAAGTCAGTGCTCTGGATTGGCAATCTCTACCAGAACGTCTCTGCTCCCGGACACCCGCGTCTACCGTGCTCTACAGGACTGGCCACAGTGTTATAAACTATTCGTTTGCGGTCGTATTGTGCGTGAGTGAATCCGTGAAGGACATCTTCCGTCTTCACGCCTGCCGACAAGACAGCAGCCTATTTCCACACTTACTGATCACAACCTGGCCCTCAACAACAGCAGACTACGGTTGGGTACCTCTCATGAAAACAAAGGTAACTGTTTATTTTCTGCACTTTATTTGAATATGCACTGTTCATAAACTCATTATGTGTAACCTAGTGAACTCTTGTTAAAATCAGTGTGTTCGGCGTCTTCACTGCCTAGTGTGAAGTGGTCCTTCTTAATCGAGCCTCTAAAATATTATCTAACGGTTCTCATAACCAAAATCCATTCTTTTCATGGTCCTTAGCGAGCCGGATAATAAGAACTTTAGTCCATTGGTGAATATCAGTGCAATCTCAACTCTTATAAGCTATATACAGTGCATATTTCAAAGTGTGGTTTCAGGTTCTTTCACGATTGCAAAGTGAATATCACGTGCATATCGATTTTCCAGTCCCCTCTCCAGTCATATCAGCTGTGATCATATCAGCTGTGACGTCTGATCATATCAGCTGTGGTGCTCTGTCGACTGCATTGTTTTGTTGACAAACAAACTTTCAGACTGTTACAGCACAGGTGAACTGATTACTGTGTTTAATGGTTACCGCTTCTCAATACTTGTTGGTTATCAGCCCTACTTGTAATACTCATTATTCTAAGTAGGTTAAATATAAACAATCTTGGTTATTGACACTTTACCTTGAGCAGGACTCTATACGTATGAGCACCCTTATTGCAAAATTAAATGTTTATTTTGTCAACACTATATTCTAGTCTCAGCTTAAAAAGAAAAAAAAGCTACTTACTGCTCGCAATTGTTTATTATAATTTCTATTTGAACATTGCTCACGCATATGTATGCATGGTTTATGGTTACTGTCACAACACTACCATACTTTACCACTGACAGTTTACATGTAGTACGTGCTCATAATGTTTCCAGAGCCTCTGCTACATTATAGCTGAATTTAGCTCAACAATAACCTTAATTGTTGTTTATTATTTAATAACAACTTGTCTTGTTTACGTTTTGCCATAATAACAGTGTATTTTATTTTCTCAAAACAAAAACTATACTATAAGCCTATACGAGCCTACTCTACTTATTGCATTATTAATGAGTTTTTACCTCAAAAAACTAAACAATTGGTACCTGAAGATGAAATCAATGATTTCGAAATGTACATAGTAACAAAAATAAAAAGTTTACAAAAAGTGTTAAAAGGTTTATTTATATTGTATCATAAATATTTTTTAAATTGTTTTTCATTGTATTATATTGTTTAGATACTTCTTATTTCTTGGGGAAAATACTTCAGAGGAAAATAATTTAGTTTCTATTTTTATCACTGTCTCAATTCAAGAGGACAATATTTTGATTACTTTTCACCTTTGAAGTTTTACTCAAATTGGTTAATTTTCTACAAACACTTTCAACATGGCGATGTCTCTTAAAGTGGCTAATGCAAAGCGAGAACACCTCTTTATTCAGATACAAAGTATCTATGATTTAACTAAGAAGACTTCCGATCCAAATATACTTCAGCAGTTGCTTGTCAGAGCTAAATCTATTCAGAAACTTAGACAGGAATTTTCAGCAATATTAGACTTGTGCCACGAGTTGGAATTAAAAGTATATGCCGACTATACACCTAACTATTCCGCATTAGCGAGCGTGGACGAGTTAGTTGATTACGTCTCTGCTAACGTGCTTATGATTGAGACCAAGAGACAAGCTAAAGCTAATAAAAGCGAAAATATTCCGCCTGCCTCCCCTCAAGTCAACGTCCGGCTACCGAAATTGGAATTAAAAACTTTTGACGGAGCTGCCTTGGACTTCTGTACGTTCATCAACGTTTATGAACAAGCCGTACACAACAATGCGCACTTAAGCGATGTAATGAAATTTCAATATCTCTTGAGCGTGCTTTCAGGCGAACCACTCTCTCTGATAAAGTCGCTAAATATAACTGAGCAAAATTATGCAATCGCTTATCAGCTGCTGAAGGATCGCTACCATAATACTAGGCGTCTACTCACACTACATTTAAATCAAATACTAGACCTTCCTGTCATCTCCAGCACATCTGTGAAGAATATCCGTGCTTTCCTTAATCTTTTTCACGAACATACGCAATCACTTAAAGCGTTAAACAATGACATCACTAGTAACAACCCACTTCTCTCAGCCTTGTTATTACGCAAGATTGATAATCGGATGGTCACACGCCTAGAACAGTTTCGAAAAAAGGAAGAGCTTCATACTTTGCCCTCGGTTGAACAAATAATTGAGTTTCTCAACCTGGAATGCAGCCACATTGAGGACAGTAGTCTACATGACAATATTGTGGACCCCAAGAACGCTTCAAGTTCTTATTTTGGGTCAAAACCCAAATTTGATAAACCCAAATCGTCTCTTAAAAACGTGAGCTTGTTAGCGGCTTCCTCTCCACCCTCCTCGGCCTATAAACAAGGCCCATCATGTTTTTATTGCCATCAGAGCGGTCATAAAATTTATGGCTGTCCCAGCTTCGGCCAAAAGACACCTCAAGAACGGCACGGGATTATTAAACAGCACAACCGCTGTTCTTCTTGTTTGGGGACGCACAGATTAAGTGAATGTCAGTCTAAATTCACGTGTCGAACATGTCGTGGTCGTCATCATACCTTGCTACACTTCACTGATCGGCCAACACGGTCCAGTGTTAGTACGTCGGACCGCGTTCGTACCGTTGTGGAGAACGGCCGTGACGGCGGCCGGTCTGCGCAGAGCAGTGCAACACCTACACCTGCTGTCCGCCCTCCGCCTGCGACCACAGCGCTCTCACCTCCTAGCCCGGCCGAACACACCACACTACACGCTCATGGCACACTGCATCGAGACCTCGCCCCTAGTACCACGGTTCTTCTGGGTACTTCTCTTGTCAAGCTCACCGCCTCTAACGGACAAGCTTATGTCTTTCGTGCGTTAATTGATTCAGGAAGCATGCTAAATTTTATTAGCGAGAAAGCCTCCCAACTGTTGGGTACACAGCGCCGTCCAGCCACTATTAATGTCGCCGGCCTTTCTCAAACCTCTGCTCACACACGCGGATTTTTAACACTGGGCGTGGAAACTCTTGCTGGCCACCCAGTTGCCGCCCCGCACTCGTTCCACATATTGCCACAAATCACTGTAGACCTCCCACGAGTGCAAATATCTCAGGAGGTCATGAATAAGGTTAAAAATATTATACTGGCTGATCCAACCTTCCACCTCCCTGGTGGCATTGACGTGCTTATTGGTGGAGCGCTATTTCCACATATTCTTACTCACGAGACCTACTCTCTTGGTCTCAATTTACCTCACGCCCTGGGCACCTGTTTTGGTTTCGTGCTGATGGGGACGGCTCCCTGCACACCACTGACGCAGTCTGTCTCTACTATGGCTGTCTCTCTTCTCTCGACTGCTGAGGTGGACCTCCACGCCTCTCTGCAGCGTTTCTGGACACAAGAGGAACTGCCTGCTCCCAGTAAAAGGTCTGCAGAGGAAACTCAGTGCGATGAATATTTTTCTACCACGCACTCCAGGGACCGTGAGGGTCGATATATGGTCCGCCTCCCTTTCAAGAACACCAGTACTCATCTGGGAAATTCCAAAGTTCATGCTGAAAGTAGACTCTATTCACTCGAGCGCAAGCTCCACGCTCCCACTAATGTGGAGTATTATAATTTATATTCTGATTTTATACATGAATATCTCTCTCTAGGCCATATGCAGGGCTGCCCTACTCCTGACTTAAGCACTCCCCACTACTATCTGCCACACCACGGTGTTTTTAAGGCACAAAGTAGCACCACCAAACTACGCGTCGTTTTTGACGCCAGTGCCAAAACCAGTTCCGGACTCTCTCTCAACTACACTCTGTTGACCGGACCTAAGCTGCAAAATAATATTTGTGACATTCTTCTGCGCTTCCGCCTTCAGAACGTAGTATTCTCTTGTGACATCAGACAGATGTACCGCCAAATCAAGGTGCATCCTGACGATCAACATTTTCAACTGATATTATGGCGTGATCACCCTACCGACTTGATGTCCACGTTCAAGCTCACGACGGTTACCTACGGCCTGAACTGTTCACCCTACTTGGCCATCAAAACGCTACATCAATTGGCAGAAGACGAAGGTCACCGCTACCCCCATGCTGCTGAGATTCTCAAGCACCAGAGCTACGTCGACGACCTGATCTGCGGAGCTGAGACTGAAGAACTCGCCGCTGAACTTCAAGATCAACTCATCGAACTCCTTCGGCTCGGTGGCTTTGAGCTCCGGAAGTGGGTCTCGAACTCTCCGAGACTTCTGCAACACCTTCCTGAAGATCATCGGGAAATCCCAGTTTTTCTGCAACCCTCTCAGGAGCCTCATTTCTCTATTTTGGGCCTAAAATAGACCCCTCTGACTGACACTTTTACGTTTAACTTTAATTTTTCTTGTGAAAACCCCACTAAGCGTAAAGTGTTAAGTCTCATTTCTCAAGTCTATGACCCCTGTGGTTTTTTGGCGCCTTGTATAATGCTCGCAAAAAATATCATGCAACTCGTATGGATTTCTGGCATAGATTGGGATGATCCGCTCCCTCCAGAAATATACCAAAAATGGCACGCCTTTTTATTTGAACTTAAGCACGTTGCCACTATTACAATTCCTCGTGCTATCCCCTACTCTGCTGCTACTCACTGGGACTTGCACGGTTTCTCTGACGCCTCAGAACTAGGCTATGCTGCTGTAGTCTACATCCGCTCTACCTCCAATGACACGGTGCACGTAAGCCAAGTTATGGCTAAAACTCGCGTCGCTCCTCTCAAAAGAGTGACGCTGCCCCGACTGGAGCTATGCGCAGCTCATCTCCTGGCCCAACTTGTGAAATATTGTGTTACTCAATTGGCTCCCACCCGCAAGTTTGGTTCTATTGTTTGCTGGTGCGACTCTACTGTGACCCTCGCGTGGATCAAAACACCTTCTTATCGCCTCAAAACCTATGTGGCTAATCGTGTGGCGCAAACTCAAGAGCTTGTGGCTGTGGAGTGCTGGCGCTACATACCCAGTGCTTCCAATCCTGCTGACTGCGCCTCCCGTGGGATCCTTCCCTCTCAATTGGTGGATCATCCCCTTTGGTGGCATGGACCCGACTGGTTACGTATCTCCTCCTCGGCCTGGCCAGATACTGATTCCAGCCTGGACTCGGTCTTTCTGGAGGAGCTAGGGGAGCTGAAGCATTCCACTCCTGTCATTGCCTTGGCCACAGCACCGCCTACGTGGGACCTCCTCATCCAGTACTCTTCCTGGAGGAAATTGTTGCACGTGATGGCCTACGTCTTGCGTTTTATCCACAACTGTCGTTCACCAAACCGCCACTTCGGACCTCTCTCCAAGACAGAACGGGACTCCGCCCAGCTCCGAATTTTTAAGACCGTGCAAGAGGAAGCTTTCACTGAAGATCTGGCTCTACTGCGAGACCGAAAGACGTGTTCTACCAGACTTCAACGCCTCGCCCCATTCCAGGGTCCGGATGGACTTCTCCGCGTCGGCGGCAGACTGCGCCACGCTGACCTCCCGCCGAACATGTCTCACCCGTGCATCCTGCCCAAGAAGCACCCTGTCGTGGACCTCCTCATTGACCATGTCCATATCAAACATCTCCACGCTGGCGCGCAGCTTACTCTCTCTCTGCTCTCCCAGCAAGTCTGGATCCTCTCTGCACGCAGCGTGGTGAGATCTCGCATTTTTAGATGCCTCACATGTTTTAAGAATCGGCCTAAAAATAACGCCCCTCTCATGGGCGACCTCCCCAAAGCTCGCATTACTCCAGCCCGAGCTTTTCTCTCCACCGGTATGGACTATGGTGGCCCCTTTTCGCTCAAGGTCCATAATTTACGCTCTGTCCGCATTATTAAGGCCTATATTTGTATTTTTGTTTGTATGGTTACGAAGGCCGTTCACATTGAGGTGGTGACGGACCTGTCCACCGAAGCTTTCCTTGGTGCTCTCACTCGCTTCGTTTCTCGTCGTGGCCTGTGCACAGACCTTTATAGTGACTGTGGCACAAACTTCGTAGGTGCTAAAAATGCCCTACACAAAATCCTCACGGCTGACCAGCGCAAAGTCCAAGACTTTGCTGCTGACCGTTCAATGCGATTCCACTTCAACCCTCCTGCTGCTCCCCATCAAGGTGGAATTTGGGAAAGTGCCATCAAGAGTGCTAAACACCATTTAAAACGTGTCATGGGACTTCACATACTAACTTTGTCTCAATTCATGACGCTCACAAGTCAGGTTGAAGCGATGCTCAACTCCCGCCCGCTCATCGCTCTCTCCAGTGATCCCAGCGATCTTCTCCCACTGACGCCTGGACACTTCTTGATCGGCTCTCCTCTGGTTTCTGTGCCTGAAGAGAACTTGCTGGACATGCCCACGAACCGCCTTTCTCACTGGCAGCTGGTTCAAGCGCTGCACCAACGTATCTGGAAGCGTTGGCAGCGAGAATATCTCCAGACTCTTCAGCAGCGCCTCAAGTGGAGCACTCCTTCCCGCAACCTCCAACCTGGAGACTTCGTCCTGGTGCATCAGGATACTCCCGCTCTCTCTTGGCCCCTTGCACGGGTCACTGATGTCACTCCAGGACAAGATGGTACAGTTCAAGTGGTACATCTCAAGACCTCAAGTGGAACTCTCACTCGTCCAGCAGTGAAGGTGTTTCTCTTACCTCACCTCTACAATTAATTAACTGTCTCTCTACCACCGCCTATATTGCTCTTTCTCTCATTGAATCCCAAGGTGATTCAAGGCGGCCGGTATGTTAAGTATTATTGCGTAAATAACTTGTTTTTTATTGCCTAATATGAAAAGGCTACTTTTATTGAATAATAATTATGTATATATTTTTTGTGCAACTTATACTCTATATTTGCCTTTATTTACTAAACTGTATATACTACATTAATTCCATATCTCTTTCTGCGGCCTAGTGCCTACAATACCATTCCTTACTGGATTAAAATAGTCACGTACAGTGACAGACCAATGAACCATTGTTTCCCGAATCAGCTGTTTACTGTACACTGACCAACCAATCACAACGGTTGACTTATCAATTGCCTACCTTGCAAGCGACGGCACGCTTGCTTGTTATACTCTCGATCCCGCCTGGGGCACTTATGTACTCTCTAGCCACTGCTTACCATACTTACTCTCTCCCCCATGTGTTACTCTCTTATTTAAATATTAGTTTATCTCTATTTGTTGTACATTTACATTAACATTAAAGTCAGTGCTCTGGATTGGCAATCTCTACCAGAACGTCTCTGCTCCCGGACACCCGCGTCTACCGTGCTCTACAGGACTGGCCACAGTGTTATAAACTATTCGTTTGCGGTCGTATTGTGCGTGAGTGAATCCGTGAAGGACATCTTCCGTCTTCACGCCTGCCGACAAGACAGCAGCCTATTTCCACACTTACTGATCACAACCTGGCCCTCAACAACAGCAGACTACGGTTAGGTACCTCTCATGAAAACAAAGGTAACTGTTTATTTTCTGCACTTTATTTGAATATGCACTGTTCATAAACTCATTATGTGTAACCTAGTGAACTCTTGTTAAAATCAGTGTGTTCGGCGTCTTCACTGCCTAGTGTGAAGTGGTCCTTCTTAATCGAGCCTCTAAAATATTATCTAACGGTTCTCATAACCAAAATCCATTCTTTTCACCTGACACTAATATTTTTAAAATAATGTCTTAAGTATAATGTTATAAGCATTTATAATTTTTCTTTATATCTTATAATTTAAATTAAGGACAGATACCTTTTTCTAGGCATGACTCTTCTTAAGTGTTTATATGCATTTAACAACTAAAGATATTTATATCTATACAATCCTATTGATGGTTTCATCCGTTATTACTATATTCAAATACAACCGATTGAGATATTGAGTTTATAACCCCTCCAGACTTCGATGGATTACTAAAAACGATTATTTTCTTCACTTATATAATCTTTGTACCATTCTATCTTCAATCAGAAACTAAACCTTAATAGTCTATTCATGAAATAGCATTCAAAGTCACTATTAACATGATCAAAGATCTAATCTTCTAATAATTTTTTTCTATGAAAGACAAATTTAAACAGTGAAAATTTCAAGTCAAATTATTTGCTCTGGTACAGCAGGAATACATACATTTCTTCATGTGTGTAACCGCATTTACGGTATATAATTTTATACTTGATAAATGAGTTAAACAGAAAATAGATCTAGAATAGTCCAAAGATCAAAGACTCTTTTAGGAATGAACTTATCTATTTAAATCATCAGAATGGAACTTTCCTAACAATAAATACTACAAGAAAAGTATTTCAAGATTAAAATTATTGTAGCCATAAAACACAAATATTATCATTACGAAAGCCTAAAAGAGCCGTAAACGTTTTGAGGTTAGGGTGGAAACCGATAGAAATAATAAATGACTACCGAGGAAAGTTGTTTTGTAGAGAATAATTTTTTGTCATCCGTTTGTAAGAAATAGAGTGATGACATCTTTGTCTTTTAATTTTTTTATGTTTGTTATTTCTAAAAAATGCTTTCTCTTCCAGTTGGTTTCCATTACATTTAGCATCGGAGAATGAAAAAAATCATCAGTTTGAAACTAGAATAGATTGACTTTGTCTTAACAAATAATTCGTAGGGCTGGGAAAACATTATTTCAAAACTGACCCATAGACTTGAAAAGTTGCTTAAAGCTTCATTTATATATTATCAACAATAAGTCCGATGATGGTGTACATTTGTTTTATAGGTAACCACGATTACAACAAAAAATGCAGAATGAATGAAAACAAGCTGAGTAGAATCATGTGAGGTATAAACATGTGACATATTACCACATGTCGAGTACTCCAACAGCAAAAAGAAAGAAAAACAGAATGAAAAACAAATGATTACTGTAAAATCACAGAAAAGTTTATTACATACACACAGCTATGAAGAAAATAAAGGAATAACACTATTAGACACATCAATAAATATAAAATCCACGTCATCTAATCATAAACAGATCCTTGTATTAGTGAATTCCAGTTCCTTTATCTAATTGGATAAAGTGTATATAAATATTACTTATTTGTCTGTCGGTCGATTTTAAGTATCTCTATGGTTTCAACAAAAATACTATTGTTTATTATTTTAAAACTTTTCGATACATTCTCACTACACGATTTCCACTAAAACTAGTGCTGTTGATGGTAAAATTATAAAAAAAAATTATAAAATTATATTCAATTATAAAAAAACAGTGGCCGAATTTGTTTTCGGCTGTTAGACTATTAGTTTATTTTTCCATATGAGCTTTTTATAATGGTAATACAACGTTTTTATAACTTTTAATAATTATTATTAAGTATGCTACTAAATGTTTCTAACAAACAGTACAATATTGACACAGTTAAAAAGTATCTAATATTTTGACCATTGTGTCATCTTTAATATTTCCCATCCTAACAGTGCAGGTCAATTCCTTCGTGTTTTTATTACACAAGGAGATTTATTTATGATGTGGCCTAAAATATTAGGCTAGCATACTTTTAGCCTGAACGTAAGTCTAAATACCAGTTGATATTAATATACTTAATGTACACAAATATCAAAAGAGAAAAACCCAAAAATAGCTGGCTTTTTTAAACCTTATTTAAAACTCTTATATCTCATAAAATATTGTAAGTTTTTCATTGATGTATATATACAGGGTGAGTTTTTTAAAGTGATCCAATAGCTAACTTTTTAATTACACGACTTAGCACCACACTTTAAATTTGGAACTTGCTCAATTTTAAGTTTCACTCAGGGATAAACTTTCAAATTTTTAGAAGATGGCCGCCATATTGAAAAATGGCGGTCAACTTTAAAATCTCTTTTGGAACACCCTGTATTTTATGTTGTTTTTAGATTCTACTCAACAAAATAATACATTTTTGATTTTAAGAGTTTTTCAATATCTCTAATGGTTCAGGAGCTACGTGGACTGGAAGTTTTCATAATTTTTGCCAATATGGCGGCCAACTTTAAAATATTTTATGGAACACCCTGTATTTTATGTTGTTTTTATATTCTACACTACAAAATAAGACACTTTTGCATTTTAGAGTTTTTCTATATCTCTAATGGTTCAGGAGCTACGTGGACTGCAAGTTTTCGGATTTTTTCGGACTGATGATAAAAACTTGCAGTCCACGTAGCTCCTGAACCATTAGAGATATAGAAAAACTCTAAAATGCAAAAGTGTCTTATTTTGTAGTGTAGAATATAAAAACAACATAATATACAGGGTGTTCCATAAAATATTTTAAAGTTGGCCGCCATATTGGCAAAAATTATGAAAACTTCCAGTCCACGTAGCTCCTGAACCATTAGAGATATTGAAAAACTCTTAAAATCAAAAATGTATTATTTTGTTGAGTAGAATCTAAAAACAACATAAAATACAGGGTGTTCCAAAAGAGATTTTAAAGTTGACCGCCATTTTTCAATATGGCGGCCATCTTCAAAAAATTTTAAAGTGTATCCCTGAGTGAAACTTAAAATTGAGCAAGTTCCAAATTTAAAGTGTGGTGCTAAGTTGTGTAATTAAAAAGTTAGCTATTGGATCACTTTAAAAAAACTCACCCTGTATATAGGATCAGTACATATTTCAGTATTTTTAATGATCATTTACAGTCCAACTCTTAAGAAGACCTTGAAATAGGTTTTCTTCTTAGCAACCCCATTTTTTCTATCAGTTTATTTGACATTTATAACCAATTTTAAAGTTAAAAAAGTTAAAGTTTAAGAGTGTCACTAATATTAATTATTCATTAATTTATTATTTTTCATTCTTAGTTACATTATATGATTTAATTCTCATAAAATTTCTCAGAGGCAACATCACAGATCGTGTTTGTTACAGAATTTAAAAAATTTATACTGATAATTATGACGTTTTTTTAACCAGACGTATTATTCAATCATTTTGTTGTATCAATAAGATAAATTGACCTATTTTCTATAAATTTTTTGGAATTATAATATATTTCATTATTTTGGTATTAAACTTTCCTAATATATTGGTACATCTCATACATAATTCTGAAAAGACCTCCGGACATTTTAAAATTTTATAATTAATCTGTATTATTATTAGAATCATTCAATTTGAATCTAATATGTTTTATATTCAAAGTATCGAATTGTGATGAATTTTTATCTTGATTAATCTGTCTATCTGCTTGAAGACCTACGTTCCCAGTGTGCAGTGTGTAAATGTATGCTAATTATTGTATTATATTCTTCCAATCTTCAAAGTAGCGAACTATTTTGTTACTATATATCCAGTATTAGTTCAAATTGCTTAAATCCAAAATTACTAATACTTATACCGTAAAGATCACCATGATCCACACAGTTTTGGATGTAAATGTTCTGAAACCATAATTTATTTTCTTATTCTCCATAAAGGCTTCCAATTAATAGAAATCACAGTATGTCGTTGAAATTATTATGTTTTAATTGATCAAGATGATTTGCCATTTGTATAGTTTAAAACAATCAAATTTCACTAATCAACCAACTTGTATTAATACAGATCGGAAGTGTATAGTATAAAGGATTAAACATGGGAATAGTATATTAAACTTGCCTGCATAGGCACAGAAAGTACGAGTACATAAAAACTGTAAAATAAAAAAAAATGTTAGTATAAAAAGTGTTGTTTTTATTTCAAAGCAAAGGGTTTAATTCAAATTATTTTTAGTACTATAAAAAAAATGTTTATGGATTAATTTAAATCATAGGGTTATGAGTTAGTTTGTATATTGTATATTATAGTTCTGAGAGTATCAAAAAATGTTAATACTATTATTATACAGCTGATATTTTAGCATCATATTTAAATTTTCACATAATAATTACAAGATGGTTTTGTTACAGAGGAAATGAAGTTTTGAATGTAACATGGAGAAACAGAAACATCACAACCATAACAAACATTTTTATCTCTCCCATTAGAAAACAGCCGCAAGGTGGAACAGTTTCCGCAGTTTCAACTCACAAACTCGCACATAATGACTTCACTGTCCAGTTACAAGTTATAACTTATAATGTCTAAATAATATTTTAACTCCGTTTTGATCATGTAGGGAAATTAGTTTCGTTATGCCAAGTTTACTGATATTAATACAGTTATAATAATCGTAGTGAACTAACACAGGATATTAATCATAACATTACAGAAATATTTTAAATTTACTATTAATATAAGTGTTCTCTTTTAAACGTTTTCTCTTTGATGAATAATATATGTAATAGTAATAATAATGTATGATACAAATATTTGCAAAGACATTTTTAAATTTCTTGAAATGGTTTGATTGATGACATTATTCATTTATATAAATACAAATAAAACCACGCTGGTGTTAAAATTCAGAGGTAATACTTACTACGATATGTTGTTTATGATATATTAAATTTGCTTTTAAAGCGTAAAATCCCTTTTGTTTCTGTATAAATAATTAGCTCTAAAGTTTGTAATCCGTTTAAAAGTCAGATGGGTAATGCTATTAAGGACACCAGGATGAATGAAATATACTAGTTAAACTGAATGGAGTAATAAAACGTGTGTGATAGTTACATCATTTAAGTAATTGCTTATCACATAATTGAAATCTCTGATTAAATCTATATCTTGTTTCTAACAAATCATGTACGTGAACTTTTCTATTTGAACCATGATTTTAATGAATTAATTATGAACCACTTTTATACTTGACCATCAATTGCTTTTAAACTCATTTTGGTGGTACCTATAAATTGAATGGGTTTACCTGATATAAAATCTGGTTTTTATGCTGCTAGATATTACGCTCCTAAAAGAGCTACACAAGCGTTTTTATCACACATAGACCTGGCATTCACTGTTGTGTAGGTGGCCTCTTCCCATATTTATATGTACCAGGACTGTACAGGGTATATCGTCATAATGAGTTGTATAATATTCAAAATGTGGGATTTCGAGTTCAAAGGTAAACTATAGCATATTTGGTACCCCATTTTGTTAAAGTTAAACCCATCTCCCATTCAAGTTATTAAGTGAACCTCATGAGATATTTTCTATTCTAAGTTTAGTAACCTTCTAAATCAATTGGTCCTTTATATCGCCATACACATTGTGTGTTGAAACTGTTCGTTCCAATTAAAGTGTGTTATTTTACAAGCTTACACGTGTTATATTTCAATATCAGAACTGAATCATATTTGTGACAGATAGGAGATATGTAACTTTATTGCATTTTTAAGACTAGTTTTAGTTCTCAGACACTTTTTTCTACAAACATTAACATTAAGAAATATATGAATGACGACTCAGTATATTTCAACAACATTATCATGTGTAATTAATAGACCTTAAGAACTAATTCCGGTTCCAAACAATATAAAACACCCTCAAATTAAATTTTATAATTGGAAGGATCAATCTAACCTTATTAGAGCCAATCCTTCAAATATGGGGATGTTTGAGATTCCACCGTAATAACGGTTGGCCAATCTGATTGTTACCTTCCTTTTCAATGGTGGAAAAATTTACCGTCCTGAATACACTCAATTAATAAAAGTTAGATTCGATCAGATTAGCTTAAAATGAAGGTATGTAGCTTAAAAACTCTTAGTTCACAAAGCGTAACCTAAGCTTATTGCGCAACTAAAGTTCCACTAGTAGGGCCTTTAACTTCAACATGGTTCGAAGAATATCTGCCGAACGTTGAGGTCGAATTTATCACCTGACTGTGAGGTTTAAAATAGGGCTCTTCTCCTAGTCTCAAGTCTTTTAACATCCTAATAATGTGTTTATCATCTCTTTCGGCTGATTACATAGTAATTATAAATAACAAGATAAAAATTTCTATCTGGGGTGACGTGATTACATACTTAACGTTTCTCCGACGTTCTTTCAAATATATTTGGATCCATTCGTAAATATTCTGTTTTATGCTGACAATTGATAGGGCTAACGTATTATCCAATGTTGGACTTAATACGTAATTATCTGCCTTCATAACAGTTACATTTAGAATTATATAAACCGTACTATAGCGTTCAACGAATTTTTATAGTATTTGTAACATCTAATACTTCCCTAATGGACTATAATATTGTAAGTAGGATATGATAAATTTTTATTTTGCTAATAAGAACGAACACTTTATAAAGTCATACAGTTTTCAAATGCATCTTTAGAAACTTTTCATTTCAAGGCCGAATTAAACTATGACCTCAATTTTTTTTGCTAACAATATATTTTTTCAGTACTACTTGAGTCAGTGGAAGTATTGACGTACATATTGTAAAGTTTACGCTCCACTTTTGATGTTTATAAGTTATTTATTTTATTATGGTTCTATATAGTTCTATATTTAAAATATACAGTTATGAAACTGAATAATCTAAACGTGATATTTGGGATTTTTTATACCACGAACTACAAACAACCTTTACATTGTCAGAACTACCAAAACATCCAGACGTGTCTCTGCTGTAAGGTAGTAGTTTCCAGTCCGATGTTGCTCCAGCACAAATCTATCGGTTTCCAGGCCACTGGAGCCAAACTGCCAGCTATAGGCTTCTAACTGAACCTGCCCAATATAAATGTCTCTGCTCACGTTTTATTGGGAACTCAAGATTAGGGTGATCTGATTTGTTCTGTTCATTGGTTCTCTCCAAATCCCGCAGTTTCCATTCGCTTAGAAGTACTATTCTGTCGAAAACACCTTTACCTAATCGTTGTTTTCCTACACATATATATAAAGTACAAATCAAAATATTATTATTACTGATAAATAATTACTGATGTACGTTTAAATTAAAAAGTGTTTCATTCAACCAGCAAAATATTTGGTTGGTTATTATAACTTGGTATATTGTTTAAATTTTTGGTAGGTTAAGATTTTGTAGAAACTTAACAGGGTAGTAAACAGCATTTCCTGATTCTACTACCCTAAATTCTACTGATTTTCTGAATCGATGGATTAGTACTCCATTAGAAAAGAAAATTAAAAATGCTCAATCTACTGATGTTGGGGTACAATATACATGTTGTAATCATACTACAGCTGAAAGTGTTTGAGTATATCTACATAGACTAACTGGATACCTTCACGTTGCTACGAGATCAAAACATAAACTGCTTGCTCTTATTTTGTTATCTGCCATCTATTATTGCGTACTGAATTCTTTAATAACGAGTCCCTTATTATTGTCTATACGATTATCGTCTTACAAATTCATCGTACATGAAAGTTTTGTGTGGCACCACCGCACTAGACTGCCAGAAGAGGTTGAACTTTAGTTGTGAGTAGAAACTGTTGGTTGGTTATGACTTTGTATAGACTTAACATAGCAGTATACAGTGTCTTGTAGTTCTAGTACTGAGTAAATGGATCGGTAGTTCACAACATAATAGGCAAGCTGTTTCAATAAAATTTCGTTAATATACGTTGCTGAGTCGCTTAAGATTTAGTATTTTTCTCTGAGCCTAGATGTTTCTTTATAATTCTTTAAAAAAGTGTACACCATTCCTGTTAATGTCTTTAGGTCGTGAAAACTTCTTAAAGACTTTCCTAAGTATTTACAGTGCCATCGTATAACACCTGTTACTTCCCGTTTTCTGTGTCTAAAAGTATGGGTGATATTTCACCAGCTGTTTGGACACTGTTAGGGTTTACTCTAATAGTTGCACGTACAGATAAAACTACAACATTTAAACACATACAGGATATAGGCTTTAACTTCATGGGTGTTTTTCATTAACCAGCATTAGTTATATTCCACGTAATTGACTTGAAGCAACTACGTATGTCCAGGAGAGTCCAAAGCTTAACATCCTACCTTAGAGCCATAGTACACTCGTTCCAGACAATCAGGTCACATTTTTTAAGAACTTTAGCTCAGGTGGACTGTTTAGAAATGATGAACATTGTATGGTCAGTAATGATTAAGTTAGCAAGCAATTTAAACTTGAAGCTATGTCTCTGCCACCCCCCCCCCCTACCTGCCCAACGAACAACATTTATGATGCAAATGAGATTGCGAGTCTAAATAAAAGAATCATAAATAGCAATTCGCTCAAAGATAACATGAATAATTAATCAGTTGTTCAGGTAAAAATCTACCCACATACTGTATGTACGCAAAAACGTAGTCATTTACCATTAGGCAACAAATTAAATTCTGTTGTGAGCTTTTGATTGTATTAACCCCATGCTTTTATTGGGTTAAATTATTTCTTCACACATATTGTAATATATATACATATATAAATATATATATATATGTGTGTGTGTGTGTGTGTGTGTGTGTGTTTTACTGTAACATTTTTACTATTAAATACTATTCCAGAGGAAAACTTCAAGAAGAGAGGTTTAAGAGATGTTCTATGGATTTTCTAATTGAGTTAAACAACATGCAAAACATTAAATTAGTATTTAAATTTAAGATACTTACCAGCTTGATGTTCCATAATCCTATCTTAGTATCTATCTATAACATACAAAGACTATTTGTGGCAAGATTTATAGTCGAAGGTCTATTTTTTTATAAATTGTGATCAGTCAGTCAATGAACATATAGAATTGGATAAATTTATAGATTTTATAAATTAATAAAAGATTATTTTTATGATTGAGTAGTATTTTTCTACTCCTATAGTTATTTTAAGAAAATGTTTTCAACTATATATTCTCAATAAAATTAAACCTTATCGATACTCTTTTGAAGACTTTGGAAGCTTTAAGGTAATTTAATCAGAGTTGAGTGTAACCAAAAGACACAAAAGTTTCTTTCTTCACTCCCGATTTCGGACTCCACTGACATAGAAAATTGAATGCAAACTTTACTTACAAACTAATTCGATGTAAAACTTGGACATGATTTATTATCTATTTTATTTTGAACTCTCTTAAGGTATTATAAAATTTCATGCTTTAATTCACATTTCAATAATTTCAGGTTTAGTTTTATACATTTACGTTCAGTTCTTATCAATAACTAACATATTATTCTCATATTAAAATAAAACAATTTGAATTTTATCTAAGCCATTATAAACTATTAATAATTTTGAATAGGAAATTTTTTCACTCAGTTTCTTTTCATTATATAACAATATATTTGTTTAATCTTTGCTTAATATTTAGTAATATTTTATTGTAATTCCTGCAATGAAACAGAAATTAACGTAATCCACGATTCTATTTCATCTCCAAAAAACGTTTTTTTTATGTTATTTGGTCACGCTTTATCATATGATACTGTTTACATGAATTTGATTTTCATACATTTTTAACTATTTCATATTCCATACACCTTTTTATAGTATAGGCAGAGTCATATATACCACAAGCAAAGGTTTTTATTTTAAATCTAATTATAATGACTATTATCTTCAATATTGTTATCGCATAAATAACTTATTTCGTAACAGGAAAATTAAATGTTACAAACACGAATATGTAACACTTTCACGCACTCCTCCGATGAATTCTGAACAACTGCGTATAGGTATGGTAAAGGAATTTTTCGTATATTGCTTGAGTTTACATTCCAACATCCAATATTTTAGTGATCTGTTGCATGCATAATGTTAGTACAATACCTGATTTCAGTGATATCAACCGCCTTATAGTTAGCAGTATAAACGTTGAAATATAAATGGTATTCTATTAATTGTCTCTATTTTGCAGTTATATTATTACTGTTAACGAAATCAACTAATCCTCTTCCAAGTAAGTCGTGGCCAACATATTTTTATAAATTATACTAGCTGTTAACCCGCGGTTTTGCATGGAATGTTTTAAATCGAAGCCCTTAACCTACTTGGATAAAGCACTTAAAGTGTCCTATCAATTTTTTAACGTACGGATGCGTAGATTAGGTAAATATTATTTCATCGTTCATGGCATAGACGATCAGAGGTTAAGGGACTACCCTTATATTAGGTTTTGTGCTTATAAGACCGTTTTCTGATTAGAGTGATTCATATTGCTGACGCCACAACTTTAGTTTGACATGTTCCTCTAATTAAGAAAATATATATTGGTCTCACAAACCCAATATAAAAATAAAATAAAACATCTGTTTTTTTCGCCCTTTCAAACTATTTCCGGTAAAAATGGTTTAAGTCCTATAGTGGAGTTTGCCTCATACAATTTAAAATTGTCATTCATATAATGAAATTCAATCACCCTTCTAAGTATAAGTTAATAAAATACAATGATAAAAATTGTGGTCTTAAAAATATAACATTGCACTATTTTAAAATATATCCTGCGTTTCATCTCTAAATTTGTATACTGATTTGTCTAAATTATTTTTTTATATAGTGTTGAGAAAATAAATAAAAAGTCTACTATCAAACATTTGTCTCTATTTAATACCACGAAAAAAAGAATATTTCTTCTACATGTTCATAGAATATAAGTTACATGATATATGTCAATATCTAACGTAGATATGTATTGGATTTCACCGGTATATCAGCGATGATAACTGCATAGATTTAATCAATAGGTTTAACTTAATATTTACTTGTTTATTAGTCAAATAGTAAACAATTGATTATTATAAATTTAAGAAAAATGTATTTAGTTACTTTAAAAAAAATTCCCTCTACTAGCTTATTAAAGGATATTTAAAGTGTTATTGTAAGAAATGTAATTGCATTTCCTTATATTTTATGGGAATCGTAATTTTTAAATGCTATATTATAACATTTAAAAATATATTATCCACTTATACTTCCCCAATAACTGATAAAACGATTTAGCTAATACCTTTTCCACAAATATTCATATTATATAGGTTTTGTCCGTATTACGAATAATTTGTTCTATTTTTGGCTGAGCTTTGCTGTGCATATCACTTGTTAGTCAGGAAATTTAATTTTTGCTTGTGTTTCCAATCGATATTACATACGTCTTCTTTGAAAGTAATATTTAGTTAAGCCTTGGTGTTATCTTTATTGCCTATTTCATCTCAACTGGGGTATATTAGCACACTCAAGATATTACCGTGTACCGTTGGACGATAATACATGGGAGTGGTGACTTCTGAGGTCGTTGTATTAAATACTCGAATTGCAAAGTTTACTTATAAGTTCAGTTTAATTATGAATACTTACAAGCACCACTTTTAGATGGTAAAGAAAAAGTATGTAATGCCACGTTGCTGCCAATTAGAATATAAGAACTAAAAATGTATATCTGCTAGGTGGGCCTAAAATATCCAATGTTCTGTGGAATTATGCCTACGATGTTTTACTTTATAAAACAATAAATTCCACTTCCCTTCGCAATATGTAGACTCACAACCCGGGCGTCGGCGCGTCTTGGCACGAGGCTTTGAAGCTGTAGTCTAAGAATGGTTATTCCTAGAAGAGGAGTAGAAGTTGGGAAAGTGGTAGCCATCTACTCAAACAACACGTAAGATGCATCAGCTACGTGAGCTACGTGAACTCGCTTAAAACAAATTTGCGACGGTATTAGCCATTTAATGATACAAATTACTTATTATAAAAACGTGTTCGCCATAAGGATGACGCCACAACTTTTATCTACCTCAATCAAGCAAATAAAAGATCTTCAAGGGTACGTTACTTTACTATTTACAACTTTACTTTACGTTACATTCATTTTTATACGTTTGGCATCAAAGGGCTAATTTAATAATAAGAAGAGATAAATGTTACTTACGGACAAAGCGCGCGAGGTCTGATCGGTCACGTAGTTGGGCTGCTACAAAGGGTTAGAAGAAAATATTCATACGCGTGCCAATTAGGTAGTTACTCCGCCCAATAATTTAATTCCGGAACATTGGATGTAAAATAATATTATATTATACTGGCTGACTAGGTTGCGAAATTTACATTATATGTAATTTAATTAACTAATTTACGGTACAACCGAATCTAATATCTTCAGCTCTACATCGGAAACTCTGCTCCACTGGAATATAAAAATGGATTCAAAATATGTCAAGGAAATATATATGTTCAAATGAAATATGTGCCCCAAGGGAAAGGCCACAATCATATGCTCAGTAATATAATCTAAAATTGCCTGAAGTATAGTTGATGAATCAAGCAACACCATTTAGTTTATACCCTGTGACAAAACTGTGAATGCACCGTTAACTGATTACTCTTATTGCAATGTTGCAAAGACCAGTTGAAATACACAAATGAAAGCACCTAAAGTCTCATATGTCAGTAAAAAGGCATTACTCTATGCCATAATGATAGCAACTATAATTCCATTGCGTAGATCAGAATTGAGTTTAGACGATGACAGTGGTTGATTAGGGGGGTGATCTGTCTTGGAGGTGTATTTGAATGAAAGTACATTGGCAATTTTATTATCGTCATCTCTTGTTGAATACTAGTCGCATAATGTTGACATGTCACACAGAGCTCAGTAAGGATGAGTCTCACATCTCACGTGTTACGGGGCAACCATACGAATCTTGCAGGGTTGAACAAATTATTAATTTTGGCTAGGATTGTGACAAGTGTTCAAGTCCAGGTTATTGTCACATATCAGAGTATTGGTATTATCATTGCTGCTTTAACATCTATATCTATATCTAACATTGACTTAACATCTATATACTTTGTAGTGTTTTAAAATGTTTCAGGCTAAAGCATGTGGTTTTATAGAAAATATAATTTTATATATGAAATAGGACTAATTAAAATTAACTATCTAATTAAAATTAAAATTAACGTATCTAATTAAAATTAACTAACCACCAAAACTAAAGTGCCGCTTTAAAAAGTCTTTTCCTAAGAAAGATTTCTTTATTGATTTCAGCAATATTCTGTTTGGGCATTTATACAATAAATATTAACTGTTGCCTCTTGAATATAATTAGTGAAACGTGAGGAAATCACCCCTAAGTTTAAAACTTTCTTCCTAAAAATGGTAAATTTAGAAGCACCTATGACTTGGTAAATCTACCTGTGAAAATTTTGAGTCACACAGGTATTTAAACTAACCTAAATTTTCCCATTATAGGTTTTCTTAAGTAGTAAGAAACTAAATTCATTCATGAATGAGGAGAAAGTATAAGTGAAAACATCGGGCTGATAACTTCGCCAATCTGTCCCAAGTTAATTCAACCGTCCCACAATAGATTCTTGCTGTGTTTGATGCAGGGTTACATCCCAGCAGTATTCTACTATTTACTTCTTCACTCCGAGGACGATTTAGTCTTTGGTTTTACCCATCCAACAATTTTGCAGGACGGAGCAATATAATGATAATTTATTCCTCTGTAAACAGGATTTAGTAAATTAATTTGTGCATACAATCTTGAAATACTACGGTCACATACTAAGTATATAAAATATTTTGTGATTTATATTGTATTTTACCGATATAATATCTGCAGTTACTTAAAATAAAACCACACGTTAAGGTCTGACCATATACATACTTAATTTTTCATTTTATATAGAAACACTGTTGAAATCACCACACTGCAAATTGTGTTATGTTAAAATCTCTGAACATCACTAAAGAAAACATTGAATTAGAACTGATGTAAATATATATTACGTGTAAGTATTTATTTGTGTTCATCAAAACAAGGTATAATGGAAAATTCTAACAAAATCCGATGTCATATAAAATAGAATTTCATAATTTTATTAGAATAGGTATAATATATAATTTAGGATATTTCTGCTTCCGAAATTTTACATATTAAGTTCATGTTGAGATGCAAAACCAAGATACAGGGATTACAAGGGCAGGATTAAACCTGCATGGCATCCCTTAAGGACATAATGCGGATGAGTATGAGATCATAATGTAGACCTTGTTGTCAGTAGAATAATCTTGGTCACAAGAGTAGTAACTCCTTCCAGTATGTGAACAGTAAGTCAATGTTTGTAAAGAATAATATAACGGAGTGTATATATATGTAGAGTACGTGAATCAAGTCAGGATTTGCTGAGGTTACTTGTAATATACCAGGAATATTGCTTACGTCATTTGCTAGTGTCAATCGTACGGAAAATATATTTTAAAACGCCTAAGACAAAATAAATATTGTGCCAGCCTATTAGGTGAAGGCTTAGAACGAGGCTCAGCCTATTCTCTCATTGTTAGAATCCATATATATATATATATATAGTATGTAACTATTAAAATAAAAAAAACAAAGATATAAAGCTTGTGTATTTCGTGGGATTTGATACCCACATCTTCAGGAAGCAAAATATAAATATCAAAAGAACAAGAAACAAAAAGAAAATATACCTGAAAATGTTAATACGTAACTAAAACATTCAAAGACTCAGCTGTTATATTATTAATGGCACAGAAGGAAATTTGGAGTACTTAATTTAATCTTAAATTTAAACCACTTGGGTATTTACATTTTAGAAGTAACTGATGGGCTAGTTCGAGAATTTTTAATTTTAATCCATTTAATTTTTTTTAGGACAAGTGGAGACCTTATTAATTCCTTTAAGATCATAACACTCTTCAATTTTATTTTTTTTTTTTTTGTACTCAGCAGCATGTTTGGCTAATGGCTTCTCCTTGTCTTTATGAAAAATATAAAAAAATCTGTGCCCTGTAATTCTGTTTCTTAGGTGGATAGATGATTTTCCAATGTACTTATTGTTACAAAATTTACAATTAATTTGATAATTTACATTCTTAGAGTCACAGTTTACTTTGCCAATGATGGGATATGTCAAACCAGTTACGCTACTTTTGAATTCCCAAGAGTTTTTCATAATTTTTCAAGACCCGCAACGTAATTTGTTGCACGGTTCACATCCATTAGTAATGGGTTGGTGTAATTTAGGTAGTTTAGGTTGTTTATTTTTAAAATTTGAAGGTTTTTAGAAATATTACTCTAGGTGCTTTAGCCATAAAGGTTTGGGTATCTGGAGAGGAAATTAGGACACAATAGACAATTTTCATAAAAACTGTGAATTTTGTGTAGTCTAGGAAAATATTTTGTAACATACTATGGTTGGAGCACAGTGGATGTTTTATTTTGTTTGTTTTTTTTTTATTTCGTCTGGGTAATTTAAATGTTTTAAAGTGTTGCGTAATTTTTCAATGTAGTTTAAGAAGTCACCATTGCTGCATAGCTTCTTGGTTCGTATAGAGATACTTTTTTGGAATAGACTTTTATATATATTGGAAGGGAACTTGAAAAATTTAGATAGTTCATTGAGTTTGTTTTTTAACATGCAGTTTTGTTTTTATGTAGTCTGATTCGAAAAAAATGTCTAATTCTAAAAAAGCGATCATTACATCAGAATAATTCCATATAAACTTCAAGGGAGGAACTCTTCAAAGGTTCTTTAAAAACTAGCAAAGATTCCATCCCATAATGCCATATGGAAATTATATCATGGATTGTGAAATAGTTTATATAAGTTAGACATTATTATGCAGTCACGGTCATTGATATGATAAACAAAATCATGTGTGTTAAAATACTTTCTTTCATATTATATTGAAATAAAAGCAAATTATTTCTAACATACTATTAGTTCCTCAAAATAACGCATAGTTAAAGAAATCACGTATAGCATACACTATTGCGTATAATCAGTCAAATATTACACTTTCTTCACTTATCTTGCTCACCATTCTGTAATGTAATTTAAAATTACTATGATAGCTAAATATTGCATAAAACCCAGGTACTTTTACACTTTACCGTTAAAATCTGAGGGATGAAAAGTTCTTTAGTTAATGCAAGTACTCAACCAACTTGCAACCAACGACTTGACTACTGATGTGCTCTGTTACACTGCTACTTGTTACTAACACAGTTCTGTTTAACACTAAGTGTTAATCAAATGCTACTGGTAAGGACTGACGACATGATAAATTCCGTACTTTATTACTCTTATACTTGTTACATTATACAAACTAAGTGTTACTCAAATACTACTGTTAAGGACTAGCAACATGGCAACTAACGTGTTATTACTCCTATACTTGTTACGTTATACACACTATGTGTTACTCAAGTACTAGTGTATAGTAAATCAACTCGCGACTCACACATAAATTACGTACTCATGTACATGTAAGTGTACATTATATACTCTTCTACACTTTAAGCGTTACTCGCGTGTTGATACTGGAATTAATAAGTACTCGCTACTCGCTCAGTACTTGAATTAGTAATAAAGTAATTCTCTATTATTTTATAACTCGTGGAAAATTACGTTTTTTCACTATTTACCAAACCAGAACAGTTGTTGCAAGTCATAATAACATCGCTTAAGTTCATCCAACGTAGTATAATATTATTATAACATATGACTAATATTTACTTAATTTATGTTTTTTAGATAACTCCCTTACCAAAACAAAACATGATAAAGAAATTTTTGTCGGATTTAACTGTTACTAAAAAATTTGCTCTTTCAAGAAGACCTTCATTAGTACTCTTAGTCATCACATGATACTTGACTTTTAACGTGTTATTGATCCGAAACATTGTTTTTTTATTACTTTAAAAGTGTAAGTATAACCTATTTTATGCTTCATAAAAGCTTGAACTCTTATAGCACTTAAACATATTTTTTTTTTTTACATCAGTTCTCAACGCTACTAAATGATGGATATAGAAAGGTCATAAGGAAGCAGTAATCGACTGTAAGAGAAGGTGTAAGGTGATATCGGCCGTGCTCGAGCTTCTGGCAGTAAATCCAAACGCTAACACTTATCGTCCATTCAAGCAATATACTTTATATGGCATTGTGTTTAGATCATTAAAGCTGAAGTCTGATTTGAAAAATGATATGAAATACCCGTATTTTCCATGGGACATGATTTTATTACACAAAGAACTTTCTAAACCTCATTTCAGCAGTTATAAAATACTCCTATTTTTCGCACATTTTAATTTTCTTTACATAAGAAAAGGTTCATGCGTCCAGCTAATATTTTTTAACACACCTAACTTTTTTTACTCACCATATGACTTTCATAATTATAGAAATTATGAGTCTGTAAAAATCAGAAACGTAATCGTAAAAAAAAACAATGTTTTATTTAGAAACCGTGTTAACTTTACAGTACGATATCTGAAAACAAGCGCGCACTAGTACAAATAACTTAGTTTACTATAACACACTTTCAGGTGTGAAATGTAATGTACCATGAATATAAATGTTAGTTTAACACTTAAATTTCTAATATAAATTAACAAATGAAACGAGAAAGTACTATCTAAATGGAAGAATCCGTTGTCAGGAATTCGATTTAATTCTACTAAATAGTTGACTCCTTCCGCTTACAGATGACTAGAACTGCAATAGTAAACAGAAGCAAATTGTATTACATATATTGCAGGCGAAGCACGTATGTAGCTGTATTGCAACATAGCTACTGGCAATGCATAGAGTTGAACTTGTGTACAAGGCAAGGTTGTTATGTGAGTTACATATTACATGAACACCCTTAAGCTATTCTCACACTTCTCTCTTTGTTACTGCTTGTTCCTTACTATTAAACTTATGTATATGGATATGTTTTTATCTACCACACGTATTATAAATAAGAAGAAATTCCTCGGGCATTTAATATTATTTAAATAAATATAAAATTGAAAGTTAAATATAACTCTTAAATTAAATTAACGTTATTTATTGCTATTTTGTACATTTATCAAATAAATGATTAAATGAAAAGAGATAAATTAATTTAAAATGTACACATCTTGTAACAATATGTTAGAAATATCTACTAAATATTCCACGTGATCTAGGTCAAACAACAACCGCAAATTATTGGCTTGAAGCTGTGAATATATCGTATATTAGAGCACGTGGAATAGTTGTTTTGAGATATTTCTACCGCATTGTTACAAGATATTTACATTTCAAATTTATTTTTAGCTGTGTAGCAGTTGCCTCAGTGTAATATGTAAAAGCTTCTTGAAACTGGAGTAGGTTGTGATACATATATTAATAAAATTATATTTCAGTTGTTTTTTGTTTTTTGTAGCTAATTAAAAATTATGGATATCAATAATTCACAGGTTATTATTTAACAAGTGATGATTTTCAAGCAAACATTGTTATGAGTTACTTTTGGATCATAAGTATTGTATATAAAACATATGAGAAATTGTTTTTCCAAATCATTGTAACACTTACAAGTTGTAACCTGCTGAGATTAAATAGAACACATACCTCTCTCGAGCCGCCATACCTACCTGCCCTCCTATAATTTAGTCTCTCTTCTAAATTGAACCCATATCAGTGTATTACCACACATGAAGTATAAGATAAAAAAGTAAAAAAAAAAACCATTGAAGAGAGAGTTAGAAGAGATTGAAAACTTTCCTCTTCCCATCAGCTGCACTTCGTTAATAGATTCTTCTATAAAATAGAATAATTCATAAAAACTACGCCTGCCAAATTCCTGCCTACAATCAAAACAATATTTTTATATACAAATTTAAAATGCAACTGAAGTGGTATACCCCATAAACTGCTGCCTTAAACTACAACATCATAAATCTTGCCTTTACTTTATTTAATAATATTACCTCTGTCATATAAATTCGATAAAATCTTAAAGTTTCATTCTTGCATTAATACGTGATGACAAAAAAAACAGCAAACAACTGGAACAAGTTATTATTTTTGTGACTACGAGTAGTAATTTCAATTATTTTATTTAAAACTTTATGTTTTTATAATAAGTAAATTTTGAATAGTTTATAGATAAAATATAGTTTTTCCAAGCTTCTTACCAATTTATAACGCAATACATTTTATATTTATTTGGACATACGCACTTTTGGAGATATATTTTTCCTATCAATATAACCATACTGAATGAATAACTCATGAAATATCATAATTAGTTTTCTACATTACCAAAATAATTTCGATTATATAAAAGACATAATGAAAAATTGGACTGTACAATAGAAGAAGAGTCAACTATCACAATATTAACCGTTAAGCTCTAGAAGCTATAAAATTTACTCGCATTTAAGTAAGTTAGCAAACTCTCATCTAAGGACTTCACTGCAAACGTTCTATGCAATATTTGCACTAGCTATTCTCTCCTGTAAACATTCGTTTTATATAATTATTACATCTATAAGAATATTGTAACGTAGCCGTTTCTTACTGAATAATAAATATTATAATTTGTCAATGTAATATCATTAATAGTTCTACTAATATTAACTACATACACGTTCAATAAGCTTCTTAAAAGTTGTGGCTTTATCGCAGTTTCGTAATTGTTTATTTCTTTACTTATTTATTCTTTATTATTCTAAATCTAACTTTATTATTTAGTTCTTTATTGTATCTAAATATTCTCATGATATTTTTCTTTTCAGGAGACATGTTTACAGTTTTAGGATAAATATTTTATATATATGTATACAAACTTGATAAATGTAAACAAAAGTCGTTTTACAGGTATTTGGTCTTCCGATCATATGTTAATTTTAGCATGTGTGACAGATACGGCCAAATACAAAATAATTGAATCGTAAAAAGTGAGGGCTCTGTGGTGTAATGGTAGCACATTCACCCGGAAAGTGAGAGATCCGGGTTCGAGTCACGGCGGAGCAAGTATTTTTTGCGATTCTATGTTTATTGAAAAAAATTATATATAAATTTTTTTTCATCACACATATATATATATTACAGCCATTAAACGGTATATCAAGATAGAGTTTTAATTTGCTTTTTATGACAAGGTTTTATGTTGTCTACATTAAAATTGCAAGAAAACTTTTTGTCTAGAGATGAATAAAATAATATTAGACGAAGCGCTTTTTAAATAAGGCGAGAATATCACACATTTCTTAAAGAATTTGTTAATTATAAACTTAGTTTAATGCACTTCATTATGTTCACTTGGGAAAATAAAGAGAAAAGACTCTAATTTAAAGTTTTTTTATTCCTTTATTATTATTTTTTTAAAACGTATATAAAGATGTTTTTATTCGATAAATAGTTCATGATTTTAATCAAAATTGTTTTATGAAATGATATTTCAATTTTATTTAGTCTCCGAATGAGACTTCCTACAGTAAATATATACTCGCCAATATATTAACGTAGAAAAAATATACGTTTTCATCTAATTTGATGATTTTTAAGATTTAATCTAGTAATTTGTGTAATTTGAAAGTTATTTCGACAGAGCAGTCAGGAATAATGTTCACAGAATATGTATCTCGTGAATATAGTATACCTACATGTATTTTACCTGCACTGAAGTTCGTCTGGTTGGTTTTATGAAAATGCCACTGTGTTGAAACATATTTTTTTAATATGTGTTTCCGTCTAAAATATGACATGACAAACAATATGGGCAGCTTAACATATTCGTATATTGTATATGTTACTTATCAAGGTACTCATCATATTTAAGTTAATAAGCTTACCTAACTATAGGGTTACTTATTGTATTGATGATTGAGTTTTGTACAGAGCACATCTTTTAAGAAAAGAATTATAATAGACCAGATATAAGTATATAAACTAATATCCGTGAAAATGTATAAACATTTGATACTAGCTAATTTACACGTTCTCGTTGAACAGAAAACTTAAAAAGGCAAAGTTTTTAAGACATTTGTTAATCCCATTGCTAATTGTTTCAATAAAAGGGGCTCATAATAATATCTGAGAATATACCAAACCAAGACTTAAACATAAACACGCATAACAATTAATTTATTCCTTATAATTTTAATCTAATGAATAATCTGAAAGAATAAACTTTTTTTAAATCTCAGAATGTTCAACTATTCTTATTGAGTTACACAAATATTTTAATATTGTTAATTGTAATTGCAAATTTAGGTTGTAATATTACCCATTAATATGAATTAATTTTTAAATATAGAGATAAATTAACCATGTTCGAATTTTTAAATTGTCATTATAATAAGATTTTCATATAATCAAGTGAATTTACGAAATCTGGACCAACAATAACATTAATATATATTACAAAAGCATTAAAATGTAAACACTAACATAATTATATTATCCTACTAAAAATACAAATTTCATTTTTTGCTGGAAAACAATTAAAAATCTCCTTGAGGAAACTTTTCTAATCAAAGTGTTATTCAAGCCTATGTTTCATGTTACGATATAGCAATTTCACATTTAACCTTATTCATTTAATCCAATTTTGTTTAAACTAATCTTATATTTCATAAAGAATATTATTAGCGTTCATGATGAGAGAAATACATAATTGAAGGTAGTATTTTTTCAATAAAAAAAACTGCCAAATAAAAATTACTTGACATTGGTCCTTCACTTTAGCAGAAAAAATAATTATTAGTACCAGTCATTACATAGTTTCAATTTTTCTGAACAGAACAAAACTTTAAATATATTATGGGGTTTCAACATTTTAAACCTTTTGATGAGATGCAAATTTAATCAAGAATTTGGATATGATTGAAACATACTGTAGAGCATGTTTATGCAAAACTTTTGACATTTAATAAGTACTTGAAAATGAGTAATGGTTCAGGATATTATTATTTAGAATCCATTAACTATGTTCTATGAATATCTGAGAAACTAAAAATAATTTTGATATCGCAAATAGTCAAGTGAGTTGTAATTTAAAGTAGGTGACACACTTTTATTCATTAAGATAGGGCATGATTATACATAATCCCAGTGATCTGTCCTCAGTCATATAAAAAATTTGCGTAAAAAATTAAAGAAACTGTTATACTGTTTAAACTTGCTACGTTTGATCTTCATCAAGAAAGAAGCCCATTATTCCAACTAATATTACAAATTCATAGTACTAATTAAAAATTTATAATTTAATGTATATTTTCTTTGCATTCTGTGGTTTAAATAGCGTTTAGGGTTGTAGTGTGAAAACTATAATTATATTTGTGATCATCAAACAATACTCCGAAAAAAGTAATCTTTGCTTTACGATAGATAATACAATTATACTAACACTATTGTAAATATTATAACTTTAGACTTCATAAAAGTGAGAAAAGAATAAACAAGAAGAAATTGTCCCTTCCCTCACGCAGAGTATAATTTAACGTAATTAATATACTAAATAACTTCAAAATTCTAATTACCATATTCATTCACATTGTAGAATTTTTTTGCGTTTTTTGCGTAAAAGCAACATCGAATTCGATGATGGTGCTTGTCACTCCATGCGATTTGGCTGTGCGTAAGCGAACATTTTTACATGGGTACATCCTATAAGGTACCCATGATGAAAACGAAAAACCATAAAAATAATAAATTTCTGAAAACTAAGTACAATCATATTAAATTTTAGTACATGTTATCATATAATAGTAAAACATGTAATAATAGACTTTAAATTTGATATACTTCCTTATATGAATCTAGTTGCATGACACATTGAGTAGGGTAATCCAACCTTCTATAACGTAAATTATATATTGTTTTAATGGTGAAGAAACCTAGTAGTGTGTCTCATTGCCAGAACCGTTCATGTCATTATAATTCGTAATAATAACACAAAAAGGAATAACGAAATAGACTTATATTACTCACATATCAGAGTAGTAGGTGCTTCTGCTTAAGTATTCACCCACATACATCGAAATTTATTGAAGCATTTTCATATTTTCCATTCTCTATTATATACTACTCTATTATAATTGTACTGTACGAGTACAGTGCATGTAGTAACTGTATAAATGTTCCAAATAAAGCTATTATGTACGAATGAGACATTTTTTATACCTACAGTTTTAGTTTATATCTTTAACAGTCCCCTTATTCAGTCAGTACTTCGAATGATATCTCGACAAGACTCCAACTTAGACATTCCACGTCTACGCGATATCTAATTATATCTAATACATGCAAGTCCATGTGGCATATTTGTATTTGTAAATGGAAATTGTAAAGTAATTGTATAGTGAAAGCTTTACTTAATTAATTTAATTATATGTTTTGGTAACGAGCATATGTACAGTATTGGTACTTATATGTTATTTAAAACCATAAATCACACATTTCAACGTTTTTACGTTCCCTGAATGACATTTCTGGGTACCTATTTTCTGAACTTATCGCCATGTAGCTTATTATATTTTTATTGAGTACAATGAATGAAAATAAAAGCTTTCTGGCTTTTATAATATCATACCTCATTGACGTATTTATACAGTAATGGATCATGAAAAAGTTAAATTGACTCGTGTTTAATTTTTTACTTAAGAGTGTTCTAGGTAAAGTTTAGATGCTTATCTATTGGCTGAACAATAACGATTTTTTCGAATGGTACTCCGCAGCTTAATGAAACAATGGAATAACTGAAGTCTTTAAATCATATTTTTTATCAAAAAATAGTGTTTTTTGAGTTTGAAAATGTGAAATTCAATGCTTTCAGTATGTTTTGCTGTGTCTGTCTATCTATTTGCTCGATACCTCGAGAATGAACTGATCTCTTGATTTGAAATTTCTCTGAAAGGTTAATAATTAATGTTTCTATAGAAGCAACATCGCGTTCGATGATGGCGTATGCTACTCCATGGTATTTAGCTGAATATTAGCTAACGTTTTGACTAGACTTATGTGTAACCGAAAAACTCAATTTCATGAAAAACTCAACTCAAAACTCAAAGCAAGTACTGTCACGTGACATTTTAAGTGTGACGTAGTAAAAGATGAAGCCTAATTAAAATGGCTATAGAGGTATATAGTTATAACTATAATTGTGCATTCTACCTCAGCGACTCCTATTACCTATCATATAGTGTGGCAGACTCGTAACTCATCATAATCAGTTCTAACTTGGGAAAGTCGTAGTTTAAAGACCATCGTCGAAGGTAAGACATTGAGTCTCGTTTAAATCTATGGCATCAACAAACTTACACTGTATTATGGCTTTCTGTAATTTTAATAATATCATATCTCATTGACGTATTTTAAACATAATGGCTCATATCAAAAACACATTATATCGTATTCCTTTTTTTGTCTAACGTAGGTGTGCGTAGTAAAGTGTTTCGTTCTTAAGTATTAGCTAAGCGATATCCAAGACTATACAAGGTATACTGCAGCTTAAATAATAGTTTAATATCCGAAATAGTTTAGCTTTAATCTTACACACAAAATAATATTTGTTTCAGTGGTAAATCCAATCTTCACTACTGTAGATATTTTTTAGCCATAGATCTGTATTGCTGTCCTCAAGATAATAAGACAAAGACCTGACCTATAGATTTTAAATGTTACGGGGAGGTTCATTGCTACAGAAGCAAAACAAAAATTGATGATGGTGTAGGTCACCAAATGCGATTTGCGAACATAAGTGTGCTAGCTTTTAACTCCCTGTATATTCTTTATCTAATATTTAACATTTTTGTTGAATTTTATAAAAACAAATTACATTTTTCAACTAACCACTACAAGCGAGTACAACTCAATCTAGCTTGGTACATATTTTTCAGTGAAAAACGTCTGTACATCATTTTCCAGATGAATTCTGAAATTTTTAGCACGTTATATGACTCTTGTGTTCACTCTCCAATGATACTCCAGCATAAAGCTGTCGGTTTCCAGGTCACTGGAGCTGGAACGCTGATTTCGGTATGTCGCTGAACCTGATGTTATTGCTCCGTTTTCTTATAAATGCAGTACACTGTCGGTTGTCATGTCATAACCTACATACTTCTTAATGGTAACATTTACATTAATATCGTTTCGTTTTGCATACAAGTAGGGGGTATTTTAGTTTAAAACAATTTAATCTTCAACCAGCTAAATAACATATAATGTAACATAACAAATAACAATATATGATGTGATAAAAATGTTTCTTCTTAAATCAAATATCTGTAAAAAGTTAATCAAAATTAAGCTAAATCAAAATTGAAAGTTTTCAGTTTATAACATTTTTGTATTATGACAGTGTATACATTGTTTTAGCTTTTTACTATTTATTCACATAATCTTATTATAACAAAATGCAGTGGAAATTTTTGTATATAGACCATTAGGTTATTATACGAAAATTGCAATTATGTAATAATAAGTATTCAGCTAATATATGAACATTAGATATCCTGGTTTCAGCAAAAGAAAAGTTTCCACAGCGCTATTAGAGGATTACAGGGGCGTGAGGCAATTTTGCCTTGCTGAGTGGAATACTGAGGGTTACTACTCGAGCTTTGCTGTGTATGCAATTGTAGGTATAGTTTTCATTTAATGAACAGTACACTATTATTTCAGTTTATTCATATATTTCACGTTTAATATGAGACACTGTCTAATGGTGTGATTATGGTGTGGAAAGTGTATTTTCAGTTGTTTTAAAATTAAAATTTCATGTCCTATAACATTTAGTATCTATTGCATGCATGAAACTTGGTTTTAAAAACATAATATACTTTTCATACTTTTCATTGTTCCTCCGTGAAAGTTTTATAAATGAATCTACAAAAAGACCCAATAGGCCTAGCTATTTCGTATAAAATTTCTTTAATAATATTTAAAATCCACCCATCTCTTACTCAGCTGGTATACTTAATCCTATCCAACTGTCTCTAGGGTCTGTAAAAAAATATATAAACTACACTGAAGATGGGAAAGTACATCAAAACATGATTTTACATCAAATAAACAATAACAAATCAATGAATTTACTCCTTCAACAGTTGTCTACTCAATATCCACTACAACGTAAAATTCTTTCAACAATAAATCACTGGTAGGTCTTAAATCTGTGCAAATTATGAATGGTTCGTTGTGTTTGAGCGCCGCAGAACTCTGATATAGATAGATTTAGAGCTAATCTGCAATTTAAAATGGAAAACGTCACGTCACACAGTTCCGGTTTTTGTTTAGGAAGGCATGTACTTTTATTGGACACTCCTTTCGTCATCGGCAGTCGAGTTGTCGATTTACATACAACGGTGAGATACAACGCTTCCGTGGAGTGTTCGTATTAATAAATATGTAATAAAATCGAATGAATTATTTTTAAATCAATTAAATAGGCTATAGAACTTGGAACTTATTTAAGCAAGGAAAAGCTTTGTTAGAATTCCCTCAAATTTAACGCCATTTAGACCTCAAGAAGAAGCTCATAAAAATGTGAAGT
>NW_025779508.1:0-61630 GCF_021130785.1 Homalodisca vitripennis | reverse complement strand
AAGCTAATTGGTTGTAATGCAAGGTCACCGATATAGTGTAATTTATATTCTTATTTTATCTGATTATTCCATATTATATATGAGCTGGGTGATATTTATTTTTATATTTTTCTCCATAGATTTAGTGATTTATCATTAATGTAAAAAAACACACACACACACACATACTCGTATTAAATATCATTTCATATAAATATTTAAATATGACCAATTCCATCATCTCGTTGACACAAGTGCTCAAAATGTGTTTTAAATGTGTGTACTTCATTTAAGAGGAAAGCGTCCATTCAACAAATAAAATTTTACAGGCTAAATTATGCGGTGTGTTTACGAGAGCCTCCTCTAATAATGAGTTCAATGCGCAATATTGTAAATTCTTTCTCTTGGGATACCTGTAAAATTTCTTCCGTGCTTTATACTTAGAGCGTTCTTTATACCATTTATAAAACGACGACGTCCCTATTATTTGATAGAAATTCCATGTGAAACCATTGGTTAGTACTGGCATTATACAATATTCACTATAACTGAAAGTGAAACAAATATTATATCTTGTTGTAAAAGAGGAGAAAATTGTTCATGTAACATTTAAAAACTGAGTTATTTTTTAGGTTGCTTTTCTTAATCGTAAGATTGAATATTTTTGTATTTGCTCGTTTCTGTCGAATATCTTATAGTTGTTAAGTAACATAACTAACGTATGATCGGAAAGAACAAATACTTGTCAAAAGGACAACTATCACATTTTTAATAAGGCCAGTAGCCTTTATTATTAATATTTTAAATTATATTTAATATAATTTCATTAAATGTAAAATCACAATAAGTACTTGCTGTGCTTTCTACGTTATATTACATATTTAGAAGAAAAAGTACATTAAAAATCCTCATAATAAAGATGAAAAAAGACTCTTTAAAATCATGTCATGTGTTTGATTAATGCAGTTTTCTAAATGGATAAAATATATAATATATGAAATCATATTTATAAATATAAATATATAAGTTTTAAATTTGTGTCAACGCAATAACTGAATTAATTTAAATAAAGATCTAGTAAACAAGAGTACTTGCTCCACCAGAATTAAATCCAGGACTCCAACTTGATCGCTTACATGCTTACTTTGTTTATTTGACATGTATGTGACAGAAACTAGCAAATATAAAGTAATTGAGTCATGTAAATAAAGGGCTCTGATATAAGGTGGGAGAATATTCACCTAGGAAGTGAGAAATCCGCATTCGAGTCCCAAGTAGAGCAAGTACTTTGTGTAATTAATAATGAGAACTGTTTTTTTAGTTTATACATACAAATCCAGCTGAAAAATACAAACCACCTTTCAGAACTTGAACTTTGAGAATTAAATGTTTTTACCCTTAAAACACTTTAAAATCCAAGTAATTCTATGCTCTCGAACACATTTTAGTACATTCCTGAAATTGCATGTTTGCATATGGTTACACCAAAGGAAACACTCAGATAAATGGTTCTCGCCGCTAAATAATACTTCAGGGAGCGGCATCACGCTCTGTCACAAGTGTAAACAATCACACGAGTTGTCTGATAGTGGCAACAATACTATTAGTCACTCAGCAGAAACAGAATTATTGGTATTTCACACACCTAGTGCGAAAGCTATTATTTAAACAAATTAGGTCCTGGATATAATATATTAATATCTTAATATTTATAATGTAATATATTAAGATACATATTTTCTATATACCTGGACTGAATTATCAGTTTATATCTAAAAATCTAGGCCTTTAAAAAATACAACTTTGAAGTATGAATGCATTTGCACTTAACACTTGCAATGTGTAAAACTTTTCCAAAGCTCCCCACTGCCTTTAAGCTGAATTCTGTAAATAAATTTCAAAGGGACTAATTTTACTCTAATCACTTAAATGTTGAAATATAGTCCAATTCTTTCACTTAGACGATAGCTTAAAGCTGATTTCAACTACAAGTATTTCTATGAGAAAAGTACGTCCTTTAAAGAAACTCATTTCCTCACCTTAAAGGCTTAAAATATATGTTGCATTTCCGTAATGTCGTAGTTAAATACACATTGTTTTTGTTATCTTCTCTCTTGTGACACCTTTACATTTTTTTAATCCTCATTTTATCTATAGAGTGTTTAATATGCCATTTAAAAGTATATGCCTATCAACTCTGTTTAGAATAAAATTGTATGGGAAACCACGAGTAAGTGGTTATTATTAAATAATCCGCTATTTCAGAAATGGTACTAACGAATGTTATTTTTTTTAACAGAAGCCACTTTTTGCTTCAAAAATATTAAAGTGCGTGATTTGTAGGTAGCTGTTGGGAATTCTTTAAGTTTCATACAGAAGAAAATTCATAAGGATCCATAAAGGGATCTCAGTTCATTAATAACCAAATTTTGAGGGAATATAACATTGATATGAGTTGAAATAGGACTAAAGTATACTAAATAATAGTTTCATTGCATGTACCTATCAATTACCAAAGGTAATTCAATTTGACCGTTAGATAGCGACAACATACAATAATCGCGTATGACTCCCTTATGACCGGACAACACAGCAGTGTTACCCTGCAGCGTCATAACACCACACTATCAAAGATCACTGTGTTTTAAAATCTACTATTGATTTAGTATCTGAATGGAAAAATTCTTTTCGATTGCAAACATCGTATCCCATTGCTCCCAAATTAGATTGATCTTCTAGCAAATACAACAAGGTGAGATAACTAAACACCACAACTTTGCCAAATTATTATTTAAAATTTCAAACCCAACTGTATTAACTCCACTAATCTAAATGTATTACTAGGACACATCTTAAAATTCTTAATTACTTTTTTAATTTGCGTACATAATTTTTTGCAGACTCTTCGTTGATATCCTGAAAAAATATTCGCTACCATTCAGCTTAATGCCATGGAGCAACATGCATTATCATCGAAATTCGTGTTGCATATTTTCGGAATGATGATTAATATAAACTCTAAGTGAATAGGTCTCTTCGTTTAAAAGATTCTGTGCGGAAAAAAAATACGGATATGAAAATTTATTTAGCCCCTTTATTATAGCTTTGCAAGCGCTTACCTAATACAACAAGCAATAGTGTAATCTGATGTACGGTTATTCTACTACTATGTCTACACTATTATAAAAAATATATATTTATTTCACATGAACGTTTTCAAACATAACTAAATAATATGCCGTAATAGCTAAAATTCTCTTGATGATACTCTAACCATCGAAAATAAATTAGAAGAGTATGTTGAAAGTGCATAATATTACTAAATACATGGGTAAAACATTTTTCTTCTGAAAATCGTCACATCAATTGTGGTAAAGAATATGTAGGCAATTAGAATTTTGGTTGATTTGTTTTTATTAGGTTCATGTTTTAGACATACATAGAGTGAATGGTTTTATCTCTTCGCATTGTGATTTTGGGCGTGCCACAAAGCTATGGAATGATCTGTTTTGTTTTAACTAATACTGTGGTTATATATAATTCTATATTTTAAGACAATGGTAAATTGCACTTAGTCGTAAAACGGTCATTTCGGCTTCCGGAGGAAAAGAATATTCTGGAAAGGGTAAGGTTTGGGGTAGAGGCCACCTCTTTTCAAGATCATCGAAGAATAATTTTGGATATTAATCTCAATCTCAAACATGTCTGTTTGGCAAAAGGGGAGCCAGCTCTGTACCAGCTTCTTTAGTCAACTCAGGTTGGGGTGGCAAGTCCTTTGTCTAGGCTGGCAAACAGCCCTAAACGCTTAGGGAGATAGGCCAACTCCAACAGTTATCTCTCATTGTAGACTAGAACTATTTGGAAATTTGCGGTTGGGGATGTGCCGCTCCTGTATAACGATAATATGTACCAGATTTAAGTTACCCGTCGGTTTATGTAGTACCTAGTGTAGGTTCAACTGAAAGGTATAAACCTTCCAGAAGTGAACCCTCCTGGGGAGTATGTGTTAGTTTTAGTGTCCACCTTAAAAGAAAACTCGTTTTTTATCCGAAAACGTAGTGTTACTGAATTCTTATATCTGTTAATGGTGGGGAATCTTCAGCAAACATATGTTGTGTTAAGTTCTAAAATTAAGTTAAGAAATGTTCAAGACACAGTTTAAACAATAAATTGTGACACCAAAGTTACTAAGATCAATACAAGTGAGTGTAAAGCTGCTACGCTGTTTAATATTCATCCTAATTGTTATCTGTATAGAAGTGAGAGACCAGCGAGAGTGCCTCAGAGCTCGTGCTGCCAACGAATTGACTCTAATCGGAAAGAATGGAAATTCCAGCGCCACTTGACTTCGCAAAAGGGATCGCTTAGTAAATTTTATTGTTACTTATACCACGCTATGAGACGCTCCTTTTTTACAGCGAACATGCTTATATTAAACCATACACATATGAAAATATATAACGATTATAATATAGTAGTAAACTGCATTTTTATAAATATTATAAATTTGTTTAACACTTCCAGATTTAATACAGAATTTAAAGTTTTCTATATAATGACTCTAATTTTTTGAAATATCAATTTGTAAGATACCGTTTTATCATCGGTTAACTGGGCTGAGAAAAGTCAGTAACAAAAGTTCAATATTGTCATTACTTTTTATGTAAATTAATAACTACGCAAACAACGTGAAATGAACCTACAAATACAAATGAAATCAAACGATTAATATAATTATTTATTTAGTAAATTTAAAAACCACTTTGGACTGATTCAAGATCGATTCGAATTTTGTCATTGTTGTACTCTATTATTAATACGGATTCACCAAAATATTTATCGGACACTTTCAGTTTTTGGCAGGGAGTGGCGCAAGAGAAACTCGGTCTGGTGCACTAAGTCTCAGAATTCCAATACACAGAACCAAAACCTATAGCCGATCCTTCACCGTTACCACCTGTAGATTATGGAACTCCTTGCCAGATCCTGTCAAACAAATTGAGAGCCGAAAACGGTTTTGTGGCGGAGCTGAGACGAAAATACCTGGACCGGATGATCGTGGCGGGCGGCTGGGCTACTCTTTGAATCGTTACTGTGTGAATGGAAGAGTCAATGGAATACCTTAAGTTTAAGTTATAGTTTTATAAGCCTTAATTTGCATTGTCAAGATTAATTTTTTAGGAGGTTATATGGTCCTAATTTCGCCTCAATAAAGAAGTGTTTCTTTCTTTCTTTCCACTCCAAACAGTGCGTGACTTTATTTCTTTGGAGTTTGGTAAGTATAGTTTTATGTATTGTATCAATGCCTCAAAACATGATAATATAATTAGGGTATATATTGCAGATTTTTGCCATTAATTAATTATGAAGTGTCAGCAACGATACACAGTACGCAGTGAATGTATCCACTCATTTTTATATTAATAATTTCAGGGAATTATATTCAGGTAGCAGAACTTAAATTCTTGACATAACTGTAAAGAACTCCCTGAAAGTCTGAACCAATACCCTTAAGCTATTCGAAGCCATAAACCGCTGCTTCTGATAACGTAAAATACTCATTTATGATCGTACTTACAAGAAATGTGATTTTAAACGAATTTCCTTATTTATGCTGCATCAGGTTTAGAAAATGACCATTTTAATTTTCTGTAACAACTGAAAGATGAATTAATAATTTTTTTAACTGAAATATGAGACTATAATAAAGAAGTTACTAGTACGTAGAATAAGTGAAAATACTTTCAATAGCAATATTAGCTTGTAACTTCGTTTGATCCCTAACAAAAATCAAATCAATAGTGACAAGAAAAGATAACAAGGTTGGAGATGTAGCCTTGAAAAGTGTTTTATAAATATGTATAATAATAAGGTTTATATAGATACCATTTGTCAGTAAAGAAAAGTGCGTAGAAACAGAAGAATCATGTATAAATAATTAAACCAGTATAGATACTAATTCGCAGCTTATATCAATCCATTGTGTACCGAATGGTACTGTAATTGAAGTTTTCTGTAAGTACTTTGAAAAGGAGGTATAACATATAACAGGGAATACATAGGTAAATCATTATTCCACTAAGGATCATTGCGATTGCTAGTAATTGAAGCAAAAAACATGAACATCATTTATTTAGGAGAAAACATAGGTGGAATAATGCACTAAGTTAGTTAATAAAAAATCAGTCAAGAAGCAGTTTAAATTGGGACCATATTGGAAAATTCAAAAAACATTACATTACACGGAAAATTAAAAGTACCAAGTAACTTTTCAGTGTTTAGTTGCACAGTGCAGTTCGGTTTCGTAATATTGTGCAGTAGATTTGGTTTTAGAAAGAAAATATTCTCTAAATATTCACCTTAAGTTGATATTTAGAGATATTGCACGTAAAGTTTTGATTCTTTAAGTCTTTGCGTTGTGATTCTTCTCTTTGACGTTATGGAATGATTTGTTTGTTTAACCTAGATTGTAATTATGTATTAGGTTAGTTGTTCACCTGAGGAAGAAATCACATTGCAGAAACATATTGTTACTGACTTCTTGAATCGATGAACGCTAAGTTTTCTTAGGAAAAAATGCTAAGTAGTAAGTGTACACGACAAACTTGTGAATACAGTGTGCTGTATTCATAACGCCTGTAAGAACGTTGAACTGAGACAAAGGAGTTACTAAGGGCAGTAGAAATTTGTTTAAAGCTGCTACGCTGTTTAATATTCATCCTAAATATTTTCTTTATAACAGCGAGAGACCGGCCAGTGAAAGTGCGCTCATGATCCCACGAATTTAGCCTAATCAGAAAGAATGGCAACTCCAGCGTCGCCTGACTTCGCAAACAGAATCTTTTAGTAAACTTTAAGGTCAGTAATAAACCTGGCTTGTGGTCTTCGCTCCTTTTTTTTTACCTAAAATGCTTATATTTATCCATTTTCATTTAACCGTTTATAATTTCGCACTAAAAGGTTTTACTTTTAAGGAGCCCTGTAAATTCTTGGAACACTCTAATATCTTATATAATAAAACGTACAAACTTAAAAACTTTGCACAATGGCATAGGGCATGAAATAGAATTTTGTGATGCAATCAGTAGGTTTTCATCGACGTAGGGGGATGTCCCGTAACAAATCGGTGGAAAATCTTAAATGTAAGCATACGTCTATGTGCATATCGTTAAAAAGGGCCAGTCAATTGAATATGAATGCCGCAAACCGCATTTCCAAAGCTATTTACGACACTCTTCTTGGTTTGATTACCCTTTATTCGACTAACCAAATTTATCTGCACATCGACATAAGTTTACATTTAAGATTTTTCACCGACTCCTTACATGCTATCGCCCTGCAGTGGTAAAGAGTTTATCACTGATTGTATAAAAAAAGTAAAATTTTATGCTCCATGTCACTGTAGAAAATCTATTGTTTTTACGTTTTAGTACAGAAAAAATGTTCAAGACCTTTAAGCACCCCTGTGTATTATTTAGGTATTTGAGAGTTCCAATGAATTTACACTCTTTTGTATGTGTGCAAATCATAAAATTAACTATATCATTACTTCAAAATTATTGAAACATGTCATCCCTTAGAAATATTTTTTAGCGTTTAACTCAGTTGCGATAAATCATATTGTTGCCAATATAGGCTACCCTGATAAAATTTATAAATATCCAAGAAAAAATTTATTAATTGAAATTCAATAATTAAAATAAATAATATTTTTTATGAATATCGAACACTACTCCAACCTTATTTTTCTATTCTTCATATTGTCATTTGTATAGACTAGTGGTCACAACTAAACGCACACATTTCGTTACACAAAATTACTGTTGGCTATGTCTGGCTGTCTATTCGGTCAAGATTTTATACTTAAATTAAGGTTTTTTCTCACAGAGGTTGTCTTAATGCCTGGAGTCTACTCCATTGTTGCGGTGGAAGCAGAATCGGCTCTTTTGGTGAGAGCAAAATAAAGTATCCTCGAAGCAACCCTCAGATAAATGTTTCTTGCCGCTAAATAACGCTTCAGGAAGCGGCATCACGCTCGGACACAAGTGTAAACACCCAAGTTGTCTGATAGCGGCAACAATACTCGTCTGTCAGTCACCACGAACAGAAGTATTGGTATATCACCCTAGTGATAAAAGTTTTGTTGATATTGGATTTACTTTCTAAACATTATTAAAAATAAAATTTTTCGAAGGAGAAGGTGGCCCCTTTGTAAGGAATAAATATAATTCTTCTTTCCTTATTAGGCCACTGGCTTGTGAGAGAATCTTACTAAACAGAATACAGGTGATGTTCGCTACAATATAAGATAATTTAATATTGTAACAAACCACTGATATTGTGTAATAACACTATTATAACATATAATATGTGGAAAAACTAAACTGGATTTTTAATAAAAAGGATCCTTAAAAATCGTTTAAAATAAATGTCGTTTGATATAAGGATATAAAATTTATACTTTATACCTACAAATAATGAAAAGTCTAAACATATTTATACACAAAACTAAATTGATTTATTAGTTTAAATCTAAAAAGCCATCTCACAACCCACCATTCAAAAGTAAAATGTTGAGAAGAATTCGTTTTTATCCATAACACTTTGAAAGCAAAACACTCATGCTGTCAAACACCTTTTAGCATTCTTAAAACAAAAATCAAAGGACCACGTACGCTTTAAACATCATTCACGCCGATGTTGAGATATAGTCCAATTCTCTCTACTCGTAGTGAAAAAAGAGCTTAAAGTGTGTTTTAACTGTGTGTATTTCTTTAACGGAGAGTGCGGCCTTTTAACAAACTAATTACCTTACTGGCTTGGAAAATCTGTTTCTTTTACTTTACTCTACCGTATGGTAATGTTGGAGTTAAAACACACACACACACACACACACACACACACACACACACACACACACACACACACATATGTATATATATATATATATATATATATATATATATATATATATATATATATATATATATATATATATATATTGTCATTCTAGTGACATAGACAAATTTTAACAGTGTTTTACCCAGATTTATTTGTTGAGATATAATCAATATATGTTGCCTACTGTATATAATGTACCATCATTATTGTATTTTTCTCAAATATACACCATTTTTCGGTTAAAATACTCGCTTAAGGTTGCGTGGAATATTTTTCTGTCCATAATTCATTTCTTTCTTACAATAACCTGCGTTCTAATGTACAGGAAGATATTAGAAATTAAAATAAGAGTTTACTTCCTCCCGGCAGGCAAATTTGTATCAATCTACTAAAACACAGGCTCTGACGCAAATATATAATAATAATTACAATTTCATCAAATATAAACACTGAATCTAACTTTATTATATTTTTCTTTTTACGTTTCATTTGAAACGTATAAGATTTCCTTTAATTTTATTTAAGAATATAAAAGATTAGGTTTCAGTTAGTCGTGTACTAATAAATTTGTAATACAGTACAACTAATATCATAAAAACATCTTAATAAAATATATGTTGTACAGAATTGCGCTGGAGAATAAGTAGTTTAATGAATGGTTGCTGTGTTTTTAATAAATTTGTTTTACCCCTAAACCCGGAAGTTATAGGACTCATTCCAGCAAAAACCTACCGACTGGCTTCGATTATTGAACTTACCGAACTGTAATAGATTTATTCAATTAAACTGTTACTAATTACCATAAAGCGATTAGCTACTCTAGGCTTGTGTTTACCGACAGGCCCATTTATTAGGACAAGTTAAATGTCATGCTTTCACTTAAAACTGTTTATAACTCAATCCTTGTTATATGTGGCATTGAAGGACAGCATTTGAAGGATAGTTAAGGTTATAAATTAGATATATGTATGGTTACTGAGTTTCATGATGGTAGATGTTATACCATGGAAATTAGGGAAAATTTGCGAATATTTCTGATTTATTTTTGTAGTTATCTGTGATTGTAATGAATAATTAGCATATTTAATAACATGAAAACAAATATACACCATCTCAAATAAACCAATAAGAGTTTTAAACATGTGATAAATTATTTTTGTGTTCCTTGACTATTCCAACTTACATAACACTATTTTGTAGTGCTTTGGTGAGTAGAACTTTATTATTATTAACACACTTGTATGAAAACAAGAAGTAATAATGATAATGTATCATCTACTCAAATATGACAAGAAATATTTCACATATAGGCTGAAAATTTTTCATTCTACTTAATTTATACGATAATGGGGTTTTGAGCCTACATATTTGAAGGATTTTCTTTCAGTCTATGTGTCTGCAGGATATTTTGAAAAAGAAATGAGTTGTAGATCTGCAATTTTAGATGTAAACAAATCGAAGCCTTATACGGCACGTTGTATTGGATACCCATATCTTGTATACGTAAAGGTTACAAGTATATCTCTTCTTTAAATGCAAACATTTTCATATTATATTCTTAATGTCTTCACTGCTGGTGTACACATAGAGAGGCCTGCTACCTTTTACTAGTTTTTATATAATGTGAAAAGAGTTACCTAATATTTATGTAATGATTTGCTTTAAGATTTTTGTTTGATTCCCTCGTAGTAAACAGCTAAACTGAATCGGCAAAATATGAATAAAAATTGTATAAAAAGTTTTATTTGTTATGTCTACAAATTATTTATGTAGACTGCAACTATTTAATATTCATCCCAAACCTTTCACTATAAAAGCAAGAAACTAGGCAGTGAAAGTGCCCCAGATACGGCCATGATCCCACGAATTGAAGCTAACTAGAAAGAATGGCGATGCCAACGCCACCTGACTCCGTAAACTGGACCTTACTGTATGTTACAGTAAATTTGTTTATCATTAATATACATGCATGTGGTTTTAGCTCCTTATTTTAATACTGCACTAGCTTAAATATGTTACTAACCCATTGCTATATATTTCCATTAATTTTGGAAAAATATATAACCTTGGCGGCAATGTAGAATAATAAACACAATAATAAATGGAAAATCAAGGATAGCAAATGATATTTTTTTCAATCATGTCAACTGGTTTTAGTAAAACTTACTAGCGTCTTTTACCTTAATAAAGAATTTCCTAGTAAAGAGGAAAAGTAGTAAACTTAAATGCTTATTCTATAACTAATATTTACTTTCTATGGCGAGATCCATATTTATAAGCGATTTCTCAGCGTAAGGTTTTGTTAATATTGTTATTATACGTATAGAAGAAAAATGTGGGATAAGGTTAATGTTTCTCTTATAATACATTACTTAATGATTTTGGGTATAAATAAATGCATTGAACAATAAGGAGGTAATACATTGTTGCTATGGATTTGATAAATTTTGTTTTACTCATAAGCCCGGAAATAACAGGATTCATTCTAGCAAAGCCTATCGACTGGCTTTAATTATTGCTCTCACCGAACTGTAATATGTTTATTCAGTAAAATGATTACTAATTACCATGAATTGATTAGCTAATCTGAAGCTATGTTTACCCACAAGACATTTTTAATAGGAAAAGTAAATTCAAGGCTCCAATTTACAACTGGTATTTACACAATAACTTTTTTATTTGGCATTGGATGACAGGTTTGGATTGATATTTAAAGCTATAATGTATAGCTATATATATATATATATATATATATATATATATACACAAATAATTAAAATATAACTACACAGGTTTTGACTGTTTCAGAGTTAATAAAGAAACAGGAAAAATGCAGACGTTTTACAAAAGTTCATCTTGTGTATGTAATTGGCTGAGCTTCAGCGAAGCCTATCACTCGGGATGCAGAAACAATTTGTTACAGTTCTGTCAGACTGTCTACTTGATATCCTGAAAACCAACTGACCTGACTGACTTGAAATAATGCATGAAGCATTATTTCTACACGAACATGGATTTAGATGCTAGTTTATGATAAGAACCATTTTTACTAGACCAATTGTATAGTTCTGTGAGTGTTATTTTTATTTTAGAACACACACACCATATATACAGTATATACAGGGTGATTCATGAAGTTCTCCCCCCCACTTCTACAGCACATTTTACTAGTAAAAATAATGAAAAAATGTTATATAAACATAGGTCCGAAAACGCTTCGTTAGCGAGTTACAGCTAGCGAAAGATTTCGCCTGAATTCCTGGGTAAAGAGTAAAATAAAGCCATACTGAACTTTTTGAAAGGTTAATTAAGTAAGAAATATCGTGGATTCTTATGTATTTTTACCTGATAAAGCTAATAAAATAGGTTTCAGAATTGTACCTGTAGTAGTTTTTGAGGGATTCAGGGTTAAATGCAAAAAATTGGGGCACGAAACAATGTTTTTTTAAGTTTGATGTACAATAACTTTGTTAAATTGGTAATAAATACATAAAATCAACAAACATTAATTGTAGAGAATTTAATTCTTAGAAATTTGATATAATCAAAGTCTAAAATAAAACAGAAATAAGTACAAAAAAAATCGATTTTATTCAGTATAATACATTACTAGCTGTAAAGAAATACCGTACGGTATTTAGTTAAAATAAAACAAAAACAAAATGTTTGTTCCTTAATGATGAGATAAATTGAGAAAACAAGATTAAACTGTTAAATAAATTTGTTTGTAAATAAAAATGTCGTGTTTTATTACGTTGTATTTTTTTTTTTAATAAAAATTTACATCAAATGTTCGAAAATAAATGAAGCAAACATTTTCCCATTATTGTTTACTAATCATCGAAATGCAGTTTTTTGTTTTATTAATTTCTAAGTTGGTAACGCACGAATAACAGCTGATCAACAATGGTATTCTGTACTGTTACGTTAGAACTGTGTATTAGTGGTGTTTTGCAAGCTACAGCAGGAGATCGGGTTCTGTGAATCGTGTTATTAAATGCAATTTTTCTGTGAGTTATAATTCGATTGTTTATTCAGCGAAAAAATTGCCTTACTTATTTACATCAGAGGAATACGCTGATATGGTTTTTATTTTGGGTTACTGTAATGGTAATGCTAGAGCTGCTGTAGAAGAATATGAACTACGTTACCCTAATAGGAGGATTCCAGATACCAAAACAATTTCAGGAACTTTTCGTACTCTTCGGGAAACAGGATCACTACCAAGTACTAGAACCAATTATGAACGAGCTGTCCAACTTGACGATGATATTGTTATTAATGCTGTTCATCGCAGTCCAGGTGTAAGTACACGACGTATTTCTAGGCGGATAGGAGTTTCGCAGTCAACGGTGTGGAGGTCACTTAATCGAAACAAATTTTATCCGTTTCATAAACAAAAGGTTCAACATCTACAGCTAGGGGATGGTCCGCTTCGCTTGGAGTTTTGCAACTTTTTGAATATTAATAATCAACTCTACAAGCGTATTTTGTTTATGGATGAGGCACAATTCACTCGGGATGGTGTCAATAACTTGCACAATGAACACTCATGGGCAGAAGAAAATCCACATGAGGTAGTGGAACAGAACTTTCAACACCGATTTAGCGTCAATGTCTGGTGTGGCCTTTTGCACAATCGGCTGATTAGACCTTTCATATTACCTGGACGCCTAAATGCTGAGTTCTATTTGCATTTCCTTCAAGAAGAGTTGCCGCAGCTGTTAGAGAATGTTCCTTTACATCTCAGAAAAAATTTGTACTTCCAGCATGACGGAGCACCTCCCCACTTTTCACGTGCCTTTTCTGCTTACTTAAATCATCAATTTCCTGGACACTGGATTGGTCGTGGAGGGCCTCACCCTTGGCCACCAAGATCACCAGATCTATCTCCATTGGATTATTGCATCTGGGGATGGATGAAAGACATTGTATACAAGACAAAAGTGAATTCTCGTGATGAATTAATTGCCCGTATTATGGATTCGGCTGTGCAGATACAGGGAAGTCCTGAAAAATTAAGAAACGCAAAAAAAAGCAATACACAAACGTGCTGCAAAATGTATTGATAATGATGGCCTCATTTTCGAACATCTATTATAAAAAGGTGCGTACGGTTGGCCCAACCTGATTAATTTTGCTTAAAACTAGTAATGTATTATACTGAATAAAATCGATTTTTTTTGTACTTATTTCTGTTTTATTTTAGACTTTGATTATATCACTTTTCTCATAATTAAATTCTCTACAATTAATGTTTGTTGATTTTATGTATTTATTACCAATTTAACAAAGTTATTGTAAATCAAACTTAAAAAAAACATTGTTTCGTGCCCCAATTTCTTGCATTTAACCCTGAATCCCTCAAAAACTTCTACAGGTACAGTTCTGAAACCTATTTTATTAGCTTTATCAGGTAAAAATACATAAGAATCCACGATATTTCTTACTTAATTAACCTTTCCAAAAGTTCAGTATGGCTTTATTTTACTCTTTACCCAGGAATTCAGGCGAAATCTTTCGCTAGCTGTAACTCGCTAACGAAGCGTTTTCGGACCTATGTTTATATAACATTTTTTCATTATTTTTACTAGTAAAATGTGCTGTAGAAGTGGGGGGGAGAAACTTCATGAATCACCCTGTATATATATATATATATATATCTTCAATAAGAATAGAAAAGAATAGAAGAAAAGAACATAAAAATTCTCTATATTTCGTCTTAAGACATTTTCAAGAGATATACAGTAGGTACATAAGCAAATATATCAACAAAAAATAATAAACAAAAGAAACATCATATGTTAATAAAACTAATTTTAATTACGTACAAAGAGTAAATAATTTTGCTTATTACAAGGAATATAAAGTTATAGATTAAAATCGTAGTTAAATGTGTAATGTTATAAATTAAAATTGTAACGTGTAATTTATACATACTGCTATCCGTATCGCCTATATATATATAGGCGACGGCAAACGGAACACAACGCTGTAATAATAGGCTTACCTTTGGAAATTATAGTAATAGACAGCTGTAATACAATTTCCATGAAGAAAAAACCAACTAGCAATAGTCTCATTGTAGTAGCCAAGAAAACATAATTTTACAAAACCAAAGTAAAAGCTTTCTTTGTAATTTGATATCATCTGATATAATTATTCTTCTCTAGTGACGTATTTTATACAGAGTTGACGGTTTGAAAACGTAAGGGTCTAAGTGTTGCCTGGAGCGAGCTATACTATAATGGTATACGCAATAGTGGCTAATGTAAGTGTACAAATGTATCGATAAGGGAACACTCAAATAGATGGTTCTCGTAGATAAATAACGCTTCAGCGAGCGGTATAATCATCGGAAAACGTGTAAACAACCACCCGAGTTGTCTGGCAGTGACACTCGTCTGTCAGCAGGATCCCGGTTATTGGTATTTTATCCACATGGCGGTAATTATATTATATTTTAATAGATTGTAAGTGGCACTATGCATACTTCTTTCGCAGCATATTTAACTTTTTATGACTATAATATATATTTTATGAGTATTTTATTAAAAAAGGCATGGCTACGCTTCGTCTCGTAATAGGGTTCGCTGAGCTTGCACGTATTTAATTGTACAAATGTGCTAAACTTTATAAGTTAATGGATTTTAGACAGCATTTTGATAATATTTATACTATTTAATCTATATGTTACATATATTATATAGCCTAGTGTGTTGTATATAACCGTACTTAGTTTACTAGTTTTAATTTATCAAATTCTAACTTATTATTTTATACGTTTTTACTTATTACTATGTTGCTTTGTTTATAAGAAATTATAGCGAAAACAGGTACAAAACATTATACAGTCTTGATGTGACCGATCCGTTCTCTATTGAGACTTTAATCTAGTAACATCTTCAAGTAACTGAATTAAAATTTTAATTCTTAAAAAACCATTCAACAAAATGTTCCAAGATTATGATCACAATAATAAATTTCCTGATAGGTTTCAGATAAGAAGACTGTAACGGTAATAAACATTTTTAAGTAAAGTTTCTTATTGACAAATGTCTCGCATATTGTAAAAAATCAAAAATTTTCGGAAATTTTGGTGAGACGAGATTAAGTTTGTTGTGCGTTGCTTAAGTTGCTGAGAGTTGCTGAGCGAAGCTAGTTCGAGTGGCTGGAAAATTTGGATTTCGTCTGCGTGTCTGTCTATAAGCTTGTAGTTCCAACTGATATCGCAATACCTAACAGACCTGATTACTTTAAAGTTATGATAAAGCATGAAGTGTGCATATATTTTATATCCTTGACACAATATTGTAATTTTAATACCCATACTTAAAATCCTTAAAATAATTTGAATTAGAATAATATTAGAATATTATTCTAACTAAAATTATTTTAAGAATTTTAAGTATGGGTATTAAAAATTATAGTATTGTGTCAAGGATTAACAACTTGTTTTTTCATCCGTAAATAAAAATGTTTCTTAACTACACATATATCTAAGCATCCACTAATTTTATTGACACGTTCTAGAAAAAACTTGTCATTATATTCAATCCCATTTTAAAACTATCTTCAGCAATACGACTGTAAGGAAAGATGGCTTCAAGACTTTAAAAATTACCCAAGTATTCACAATTAGAAGTAAAATTCTAGTATTAGGATAAATACTATTTTAATACACACTTATTTGTATATTTTACATATTGTAATTTGTAATGACTAGTAGTCACAAACAAACGCACGTATTTCTCTACACGATTTACTAAAAAATCTTTTAGATTTTCCGACGGAGGTTGTCCTAATGCCTGGAGTATACCACATTGTTATGTTGGAAGCGGGTTATCGACCCTTTTGGTGAGTGTAAAATAAAGTATCCTCAAAGGAACACTCAGATAAATGGTTCTCGCCGCTAAATAACGCTTCAGGGAGCGGTATCACGCTCGGACACAAGTGTAAACAATCACACGATTAGTCTGATAGCCACAACAATACTCGTCTGTCAGTAAGCAGAAACACGATTATTGTATTTGATCCTAGTGATAAACGTTTTATTATTTAATCAATTATGCTTTGATGATATTAAAATTATTTTCTAAACATAATTAAATACACAATTTTTTTAAGGAGATGGTGGTCTCTTTTAAGCATCATTCTTCCTGTGTTATAGGGCCAATGGCCTGTAATAGGATCTTATGAAACATAATAGGAGTGAGAGCAGCTACAGTATAAAATAATTTTAATATGTGGGAAATAGGGCCAAAGTTGATTTCTAGTATAAAGAATCCTTCAAAATCATGTCATACTGTGATGAACGCCGTTTTCAATAAGGTATACTGTATACGTATAGAGAATGACAAAATAAGCGTAGCCTACGTATACATAAACTAAAATAACGTATAAAAGTGTTTCATTAGTTTACGTTGAAAATCAATCTCTTAAACCACCATTCAAAAGTAAAACGTTGAGAATAAATCGTTCTTATCCATAACACTTTAAAAGCCAGACACTTATAATGTCAAACACTTTCTACCGGCATTCTTAAAACAAAAATCAAAGGACTGCCTACGCGTTAAACATCATTCACGCCGATGTTGAGATATATTTCAATTCTCTCACCTCGTTGTGACGAGAGCTCAAAGTGTGTTTTAACTGTGTGTATTTTTTTGACGGAGAGAGGGCGGCCTTTTAACAACTAATTACTCTACATTCTTAGAAAATCTCTCACTTTTACTTTACTCTTTACCTACGTTGGGTAATGTTGGAGTTAAACACAAATATATGATTTGTTCTTTTTGCGGCTATTTATAATATTTATAACCGTTCCTTATCAATATTTATTTATTAATATCAATCAATATATTTTGTCTACCAGATAACATCTAAATTACATTAAAAACATAAAACCAATATTTAATACATTTTATTGTTTTGTGAGGCCTTTCGATGTCCAAGATATCTTCTTCAGACACATCACAAAATAAATACAAAAGTAAATTTGATTATTAATAATAATTAACATATGTGATTTAATATTAATTTGTCCTGTGTGGCGTAGTGTGTAAATATAATTAAATTATTACTGGTATTATACTATATAAATTTTGAATGTTATTTTTGTAATCTTCGTTCAATTTCAATATTACTTAAACGAAGATTACTAAAATAACATTCAAAATGTATATAGTATAATACCAGTAATAATTTAATTATATTTACACACTATGCCACACAGGACAAATTAATATTAAATCACATATGTAACCTATTATTAATAATCAAATTTACTTTTGTATTTATTTTGTGATGTGTCTGAAGAAGATATCTTGGATATCGAAAGGCCTCACAAAACAATAAAATGTATTAAATATTGGTTTTATGTTTTTAATGTAATTTAACAGTGACCAATATAAGCTCCATCTACAGCAGATAACATCTACCATACGTATTGTAGTTTCCTCAAATACATACACCAATTGATGGGTAAAATACTCGCTTAAGGTTGCATGGAATATTTTTTTGCTCATAGCCCATTCCTTTCTTGCAATAAACTGCATTTAATATATAGGAATAACTTATACATAAGTGTTTACTTTCTACCGGCAGGCCAAAATAAAATTATTTCAATCTACTAAGTCATAGACTCTATAACGCTCAGGCAATTTTCATGGTCGTACATGCATTATCATAGAAGTTATTCTGGTTTATTAATGATATACAGTCATTTAATATTTAAAGACTGCAGGTTTCGAGGTATTTTGCCAAATGACACACTCACACTTTTCTTCACTAAGTATAAGGCGCTGTTTGACATATAAATTACGGTAAGTTAAGGATTATTAAAATAAAAGAATCAAATATAATAATAAGGTAGGGTGCCACAAACTTACACTCTTACACTGTAATCACACCCTTTCAACAAATTGTAAGACTAATTTATTATATTTACAGGTTTCCCTTTGTAACGTGATTTTTTTACTTTATTTCAGAATATACAAGATAAGGTTTCAGTTAGTCGAGTACTAATAAATCTGTAATACAGTACGACCACTGTAAAACATATGTTCAATAAATATCAGTTGCAATCAATTGCACTGAAAAATAAGTAGTTTTATGAACAGTACTATAGTTTTGATACATTTTGTTTTACTCCTAAACCTAGTAATTACAGGATTCATTCCAGGAAAGCCTATCGGCTGGTTAAATTATTACACTCACCGAATTGTAATAGATTTATTTAATTAAAACATTTACTAATTACCATAAAGCAATTAGGTATTCTGTGGCCATGTTTACCGACAGGCCTTTTACGAGGAAACGTCAATACCGACCTGTCACTTAAGTTTGTTTATTAATCAATAATTTGTATATGTGGCATTGTATAACAGCATTTGAAAGATTAAAGTTTAAGTTCTAAATTAGCCTATTTATAGCAAAAAGTAAAAATAGAACTACACGGATTCTGGACCATTTCAGAGTTAATGAAGTATCTGGTAAATGAAAACGCTTTGGGAAAATTCATAGTAAATCTTTATTTTCCTTACCTTTAGTGAAAATTGTTACTTGTGGATCTGACGAATTATTACATCTCGAATTATTACACCGGTATAACATATTTAACATGATTGTATAGTGACCTGGGAAATAGAATTTTATTATTATTATAGTACTTGTATTAAAGCAGGTTTAGGTAATAATATGGAAAAATTTCATCTACCAATATATGACAGGAAAAATTTTATATGTAGACTATAAATGTTGCATGCTAATTTATTTCTACATTAAAGAGTTTTATGATTAACACTTTGCTGTGCCTCTATCTTTTTACTATTTCCTTTCAGTCTATGTTATCTGAAATTAGCTATAGATCTGAAATTTAGCATGTAAACATGGCGAAGCCTTATACATCACGTCGTATTGCATGCTCATATATTTTATAAATATTGGTTACAAGTATCTCTCTTTTTTAAATACAAAACTATTTTATATTATATTCATAACATCTTCTTCTTTGTGTAAACGGAGAGAGGCCTATTACTTTCTACTAGGTTTCTATATAACGTAACAAAAGATATAGTTAGATTCCTAACTGTAAACACCTAAACTTTAAGTACAAAATATTGATAAACATTGTACAAATACAAAAGTTATTAAAATAATAATAATAAAATTTTCTTGTGGGACATAGACTGCATCTATTTTATATTCATCCATGAACGTATAACTATAAAAGCGAGAAACTAGGCAGTGAAAGTGCCCCAGATACGGCCATGATCCCACAAATTGAAGCTAACTAGAAAGAATAGCGATTCCACCGCCACCTGACTTCGTAAACAGGATCTTACTGTATTTTATAGTAAGTTTTTATTTTAGAAATAAACCTGCATGTGGTTTTCGCTCCTTATTTTCAGGTTGCACAAGCTTCAGTCTGTCAGTAACGAAGTGCTCTATATTTCCATTAATAAAAAAAAATAACCTTGGCGTCAATTTATAATCATAAAAAAATTCATAAAAAATCAAGGATAGCAAATTATATTTTTTAAAAACATGTCAATTGATTTTGCTGAGATATATATATATTGTTATCTGCTTACACTTACATGATCTTATTCATGTGACAAAACTTACTAGCGTCTTTTACCTCACTAAAGAATTTCCTAGTAAATAGGAACACGCGTAGTAAATTTGAATGCTTCTTCTATAACTAATATTTTCTTTACTATGGCGAGATATTTATAGGCGATTTCTCAGCATTTTGTTAAAATTGTTATTACACGTATTTAAGAAAAGTATGGGATAAGGTTAATGTTTAGTCTTATAATACATTAATTTAGGATTATGGTATAAATACATGGATTGCACAAAAGGTAGGTAACAAATTGTTGCTTTGGCTTTGATAAATTTGTTTAACTCATAAGCCCGGAAATAACAGGGTTCATTCCAGGAAAGCCTATCGACTGGCTTTAATTATTTGCAGTCACCGAACTGTAATAGGTTTATTCAATTAAAAACATTACTAATTACCATAAAGCAATTAGGTATTCTGTGGCCATGTTTACCGACAGGCCTTTTACGAGGAAAACGTCAATACCGACCTGTCACTTAAGTTTGTTTATTAATCAATAATTTGTATATGTGGCATTGTATAACAGCATTTGAAAGATTAAAGTTTAAGTTCTAAATTAGCCTATTTATAGCAAAAAGTAAAAATAGAACTACACGGATTCTGGACCATTTCAGAGTTAATGAAGTATCTGGTAAATGAAAAACGCTTTGGGAAAATTCATAGTAAATCTTTATTTTCCTTACCTTTAGTGAAAATTGTTACTTGTGGATCTGACGAATTATTACATCTCGAATTATTACACCGGTATAACATATTTAACATGATTGTATAGTGACCTGGGAAATAGAATTTTATTATTATTATAGTACTTGTATTAAAGCAGGTTTAGGTAATAATATGGAAAAATTTCATCTACCAATATATGACAGGAAAAATTTTATATGTAGACTATAAATGTTGCATGCTAATTTATTTCTACATTAAAGAGTTTTATGATTAACACTTTGCTGTGCCTCTATCTTTTTACTATTTCCTTTCAGTCTATGTTATCTGAAATTAGCTATAGATCTGAAATTTAGCATGTAAACATGGCGAAGCCTTATACATCACGTCGTATTGCATGCTCATATATTTTATAAATATTGGTTACAAGTATCTCTCTTTTTTAAATACAAAACTATTTTATATTATATTCATAACATCTTCTTCTTTGTGTAAACGGAGAGAGGCCTATTACTTTCTACTAGGTTTCTATATAACGTAACAAAAGATATAGTTAGATTCCTAACTGTAAACACCTAAACTTTAAGTACAAAATATTGATAAACATTGTACAAATACAAAAGTTATTAAAATAATAATAATAAAATTTCTTGTGGGACATAGACTGCATCTATTTTATATTCATCCATGAACGTATAACTATAAAAGCGAGAAACTAGGCAGTGAAAGTGCCCCAGATACGGGCCATGATCCCACAAATTGAAGCTAACTAGAAAGAATAGCGATTCCACCGCCACCTGACTTCGTAAACAGGATCTTACTGTATTTTATAGTAAGTTTTTATTTTAGAAATAAACCTGCATGTGGTTTTCGCTCCTTATTTTCAGGTTGCACAAGCTTCAGTCTGTCAGTAACGAAGTGCTCTATATTTCCATTAATAAAAAAAAAATAACCTTGGCGTCAATTTATAATCATAAAAAAATTCATAAAAAATCAAGGATAGCAAATTATATTTTTAAAAACATGTCAATTGATTTTGCTGAGATATATATATATTGTTATCTGCTTACACTTACATGATCTTATTCATGTGACAAAACTTACTAGCGTCTTTTACCTCACTAAAGAATTTCCTAGTAAATAGGAACACGCGTAGTAAATTTGAATGCTTCTTCTATAACTAATATTTTCTTACTATGGCGAGATATTTATAGGCGATTTCTCAGCATTTTGTTAAAATTGTTATTACACGTATTTAAGAAAAGTATGGGATAAGGTTAATGTTAGTCTTATAATACATTAATTTAGGATTATGGTATAAATACATGGATTGCACAAAAGGTAGGTAACAAATTGTTGCTTTGGCTTTGATAAATTTGTTTAACTCATAAGCCCGGAAATAACAGGGTTCATTCCAGGAAAGCCTATCGACTGGCTTTAATTATTGCAGTCACCGAACTGTAATAGGTTTATTCAATTAAAACATTACTAATTACCATAAAGCGATTAGCTACTCTGGGGCTATATGTACCCACAGGACAATTTATGAGGATAAGTCCATACCAGGCTGCCATTTACAACAGTTTTTTACACACTCATTTTTTATTTGCACTGTACGACAGGTTTGGATTGTTATTTAAAGCTGAAATGTATAGCTATATACACAAATAATTAAAATATAACCACACAGGTTTTTGAATATTTGAGAGTTAATACAGAAAAAGGCCAATGTAGACATTTTGATAAAGTTTGTCATGCGTATTTAACTGGCTGAGCTTTAGCGAAGCCTATTAATCGGGTGGCTGGAAAAATTCAGTTTCTCACGACTCTCACGATATCTCGAAAACGAACTGACCTGACTTGAAATTGTTTATAAAGCTTAATTTCTATAGGAACACGGATTTTCATAATGGTGCATATCATTCTATAGGATTAGGTTAAGGGGTAATTAATATTATATATTGGTCTTATAGGCAACAATTTTAAGAACAAAATACTATCAGAATAAATAAGTTTCAAAGCCAAACCCATACACATAAAGAAATTAAACATAGGGGATATTAAAATATTTATGGAAATTATATCCCACATACATCATTTTATGTTTACATTTTTCTGACTTTTATTATTTAAACACGTATATGAAACTAAATTATTTCTAGTAACATTTCATATCTTGCCTTAATATTTTGCATAATTGAGTTTTATAACGCGTAATATTTTCAAAACTTCTTTTTTACGATTATCTGTCTGTTTATCTATCCGCAGGAATTCTATATAATAAAATGAGCTTTAGGTGTGAATTTTTGCATGCAAAAACCTGGTAGCAGTATAACTTACAAGTACCTTTCTTATCAGATGCAATCTTCTTAATCGTATATCCTAAACCTATTCAATGCTTAGGTGCACTGAAAGAGATCTATTACATATGCAGATCTCCTAGAGTATATGCTGTAGTATATTAAATTTAAGGGTTTTAAACTTTCCTGTAATGCTTTGCGTTATGATAAATATTCAACCCCTGCGTAGTAAACGGCGTAGTATAGATACTGTTATTGCGAGTAATATAAATATTATATTGATGAGGTAGACGAATTACTAAATATATAAAAAAGTTTGAGGTACATGGGGTTCTACGCTATTAAATATATACCCTATATGTTATCTGTATAAAAGCGAAAGACAGTGAAAGTGTCCTAGAGACTTTCATCATTCAACGAATTGAGCCTAACCAGGTATAACGCTTCTTATTTTCATACTATTCAGACTTATAACTATCAGAAATGCAGATGTTATATTTTCATTGCTTTTGCAATAAAGCACGTCCATGGATGTAGCATAAAATCTACAAAATTGACATTACGAGTGTATATTGTCAATATAGAAAGGAATGGTCACATCTAGGCTGTGTATTGTTTTGTATTATTTACCACAACAGTATTTTATGAAAGAATTAACATATTAAAAAGTATACACAATATTACATAGCTGAGAATATTATAAATATGATAAACCAAATCTAGTACACTACATACAGTTCATTAAATTTAAATAAATAATTAAGGACATCATACGGTGACTAATCCACCTATGTGTCTCGAGAGAGACATACACAAACGCGGAGGATTAAACGCCACAATGCCGGAGAGCCAGGAAAACACAATAAAGGTTTTAATCCCGTAAAGCAATTAGATACTGAAGGGCTGTACTGTACCTCAAAGAAATATCCACATTGAAATACATTTGGGCGCCTCGTCGCTCAATGGTGAGAGAATATTACAAGTTTTATTTCAACATTAAAGTGTGTTCTGTTAAAAGCATTATGCTGGAAACTGAGTGAGATCAGAGCAGTGGTTTTAACAGTGTCAAGAATAAACACGATTATTTGTGCAAAGTTTACTTATAGATGATGATTACCTAACATTAGCTAGAATTGTACATTAAAACAGTTCAGAATATTACCTTAATTCAATACCATACTAGACTATATAGTATAAAATGTAATTCAACGTAGATTATGTAATATACACCATTATTACATTGTTGTTTTAAACCAATTAAGTCTTGAAGTTTGGCTCATTTCACCCTTAAAATAAAACATGCAACCTCAGCAAATCCTATTACGTGGCATGTGAAGTGGCGTAGTCCTACGTTATGCTGCGATGGACGTGTAAATAGCCACACATATATTGTATTAAAAATATAATAAAATTATCGCCCTGCGGACAAAATACCAATAACCGGGATCCTGCTGACAGACGAGTGTCACTGCCAGACAACTCGGGTGGTTGTTTACACGTTATACGATGATTATACCGCTCGCTGAAGCGTTATTTATCTGCGAGAACCATCTATTTGAGTGTTACCTTAGGGATAAATCTATGTCCACTCACATTAGCCACTATTGCGTACACCATTATAGTACAGCTCGCTTCAGGACAATACGTAGACTCTTACGTATCAACCCTCAAATTGTATACAATATGTCACTACAGAAGAATTATGTCACAATATTGTTAGAATATTCTAAAAATAACATAGTAAGCATTTGGGTTTAAAAATGATGTTTTATTGGCTAATACAAAGTATGGTGCACCGCAGGGTGCATTTTCTTGAGTTGTTTTTTGTTTCATGAATATTGAATCACAGCTGTATATTACTATGATTTTGAATATATTACAGTTTTGTTTTCGTTTTACCGAAATATATGTATATATCGAAGAGTATTTGTTCTAAATTAAAATGGCTATCGCAGAATGATTCAATTCGTATCATAACTATGATCAGATTTAGTGGTGAAAAGAATCAGGAATTCCGTCCTTTATATACTTTAACAGCAATCCAATTTATAAATATAGTTAGTAGTCTACTTATGAATGGCACTTCAATATGTCTTATTACTCATAAATTGTAACCATAAACTAATCACATGGTTCAGAATATAGAATATAATAGCAGTTACCAGTTGCTTCGGATGCAATTTTGTAGGATTTGTATGTTTATATTCACTTCTGTCTCAAAGAGTTATTTGCGTCAACATTGGGCATGTCTTATAGCAACCATCAACCAAATATGCAGCCTGTATATTTATCATGGTCATGATGTTTTATTGCAGTCTTAGTATTTGTTTGTGAAATATTTCTTTTTCCCTATTTCCCCAAATAATACTATATACATATTGCTTTGATGTATCTTTGATTAGGAGCATGCATAAATCAGCTCCGATAGATGTACTTCTTGCCAAATAAAACTAAAACGGGTTTTATAACAGTTAATAAATTTACAGTAACAGTTAAGTAGTAACTCTGTATTTGATACTTTCATTACAGTATTAACGAAGATTTGTATTTGTTTAAAAGTGCAGTTGAAAGTAAGCTTTTACTAAAACTTTCGCTTTTCTTGCCTGGATATTTTTCTTACTCTGTGCTTAACACTGGTAGCATAAAAGGGATAAATAAGGGGGATAGTGGTTTAATTCATTACAAATATGGTTTTGCTGTCACAGAACTATGTTTACATAGAACAGTTGATTTAATTTACCTGGATCTTTTCATTCGTATGTAGCTTTATAGATTAGTAGATACAAGGTCGGACGGAGTTCTAATTAGGAATAGGCATATATGTTAACCAGGGAGAATAAGTATGAATCTTAGTACAACCAGTTCACAAGTTGTAAAAAGAGCAATCATTTTCAGAAAACTTTTGCGAGTCAAATTAACGTTAGTGTGCGATGTGTAAGTGGCTGAGTTAGCGAAGTCTATTATTCCAGTGGCTGGAAAAATTGCATTTCTGTCTGTCTGTCTGTCTATCAGCCTGAAAATCCACCTGTGATCTCAAAACCTAACAGACCTGTTACTTTAAAGTTACGATAAAGCTTCATCTACATATACATAGTTCACATGAAAATAAAAATATATATATATATATATATATATATTTACATATTATTCGAGTAAAAATTATATTGAGAATTATAAGAACGCACATTGAAATAAAAATGTATTTTTTTTCATTCGAAAATAAAATGTTTCCTAACTACTTATTTATCTTAGCATTTCGTCAGTTTTATGGACATGTCCTAGAAAATACTTATCATATCTGAAATCCCATTTAAAAACTATCTTCTGAAATACGGCTAAAAGGAAAGATGGCTTCAAGATATATGATGGAGGGTGGAAAGGAATTCCGTCACCGTTGAGCTGCTGCTATGAAAAATGTATAAAATTTTATCTTCCTTGTGATTTATGTCAGCTGATATGTTTGAACTAGTTCTTTTGGTATTTTTGTAAGAATATTTTTATGGTCATGTTTTATTGGCTCACCATCAGTGAAGCCAATTATTTAAGGGGCTATAAAAGTATTATTTCTGTGTGTCTCATATCATATCATATGTGTGTGTGTGTAAATTTACAATATGAACACATAAAATAGAATGGAAAATCAATGGTAATAGTCGGTGAACACTTTTGATTTCGACGTACATTTGCATTAATTTAATACCTCATGTTAGTCAATGAAACTTTTATATTAGCACTGCTATAAAACCCAATGTAATTAAAAATATGTGAATTAAAACGTATGGCAAGATTTCAGTTTGGTCTTGAAATTATACATTTAAGTGTTATAAATAAACTTATTAGATCCGTTTGACTAACGTCTTGGTACTGGCTTAAAATATTGCACTAGCGAACTCGAATAGGTTAATTCAATTAGTAATTACCATAAATCGATTAGCTACTTTAGTGCTATTTTTACTGGTAGGACCAAGTCATTTTTTTGAGGAAAAGCCAACACCAAACTGCCGTGTAATATTATTTTAGGATGTATTAGTACAGAGCAATGTTATATAAACGTTGTTTTGTAATACCACTTTCAGATGAAAAGTTTAATTTGAAATGTATTCTATAAATGCAAAGAGAATTGCTCGAATTTGTGAGAAATCCAGAGTTAGTGTAAGAAGAGTAATGTGGTATTCAGGCGTTTTAAGAAATTGCATTATATTTCTTCCTATTCCGCATGAAATTTGGAACACACTGTATACTGTGTTTAGTCAGACGTAAGTTAGATTTGTCCAGTCTCTAGTTTTGAACTGCACATTAAAATTTGTTAATTTACAAATAGTTATTTTTTACCATTTATAAGTGAGTAACACTGCTCTAATACTTATTTTTAATTTCAACTCGAGTACAGGGTACTTATTATTCCTCGGATAAGATCATGAAAATTCCTCGATCTTAAACAGATAAATCTAAAGAAATACAAGCGTTTCGTTGAAAATAACATTGATACCACTTAAGATATCGTTGAGGTATAATAGTTAATCATTGATTCTATTACACTGACCGTATAATCAACAACAGTAATTCAACTACACCATCAACAAATGGCGGCAAGCAATAATCACGTATGACTCCCTTGTTGATCAGCCAACACAACACCGTACCCTGCAGCAACATAATTATAGTACGTATGTGAAACGTCACTACCTCATACTACCTTTATAATTCACAGCTAAATTTAGGAAGACATTAGTAGATATGTTTTATTTTTGCTAAAACCATTCATGAGAAAAAATCACTTTCCTTTCTAGTAAAAATAATGCCTTCTATACTAAATTACTCTTCATAAATAAAATACTAGCTTCTTTATCACAAAGAGGATTGTAATGATGATTTGTAACCTTATTCGGACATAGAGGTGGACTTCCCTCTGACATTTTAACTCAGCAAAAATAGGGTTCTAACTTTAGCCAAGAGGGTGTCGAGTTTTAAGCCAATAGAGCATTCATATCAAGACTTACCGCATAGACGGACAGATAGACAGGCGAAATGCCATTTTAATATTTTACTCAACAACAATAAGCAATTTCCTTTACCATGAGGAACCTATATGCTAAGAAAAAAGCCTCTATGATATTTCAGTAAAAGAGTTGTATCACAGATGGGCAGACGGAGAGATAAAATACTCATTTAGTTTCTCATCCTCTACTCTAATTCCTTGAAATACATTGGTGGTAATTTAATTTACCGTTCACCGCTAGCCCAATTTAATTTATCTCTTATGTCAGTACGATAAGAGAGAAGGAACTGACGAAGAGATTTTACATTTTTTATGAAGCATCATTTTTATAAGACAACATCATATTTAGTGATGGGTCATGTACTCTTTGGGATTTGGCTGAGCGCTATGTTTACATGAGAAAAAACATTAAAATTGGATAACCACAATAAACAGCGAAAAGATAAATCTATATTTAAACTGAGTAAAATCGTATATAAAACATTTATAAAGTGCAAGGGTGATAAATATTAGTAGTAATAGTCGTTTTATCCACAAAGATATCTAAGTAAGTCATCTGCAGGTGTTAAAGGTTGCACGAGACTTTAATTATGCATAGAGAAGAATGAGTTTTATGATGGTGAATATCCATCTATGGGATTTGGCTGAGCGTCATGCAGGCTTATTACTCAGTAAACTGGCGCAGTCTCTGAGTTTTCTGTAGGATTTTCTCTTTGTACGATGAATATTTTACAATTAAAAGCATGAAATTCTTTATCCAACCTCAGAAAAAGCCTGTTAAGCGACACGCAGTGTGTGTTACACTCCTACCTTGTGTAAATGGTAATTATCATTGGAACTCGTATTTTGTTAGAACAATGCTTCTTTCAACAACTCAGTATCTAGGATTTATCCATCATGGTTTTTTAGGATTTCTATTGATTACCCAAGTATAAGAGATTTAAAAGGACCGATTATTATCAACAACCTTTCATACTTGTACTTCGTTCGTTAGAGAAGTTACGGAGACCGATGATGTTTTGTATATAAGGAAAACTGGTCTGTGAAGCTGTTTATTATTCATCCTAAAATGTTATCTGTATAACAGCGAGAGACCGGCCAGTGAAAGTGCCCCAGACGCGCTCATGATCCCACGAACTGAGTCTAATCAGAAAGAATGGCGACTCCAGCGCCGCCTGACTTCGTAAACAGGATCTTGCTGTACGGTTTAGTAAAGTTTAATAACAGTCATAACCTAGAATATAACCTTTGCCGCTTACCTTTACAGTGAATACATTTCAGGTGATTCATTTTACTATTAAAGCACTAAATATTACAATATATTACTTACAATTTTACAATAAATAAATATAAAGCATCTGAAAATTGCAACTATAATATTGAACTGAATACAAACTTTAGAATATTCTTACAAAATGGATATAAATACAAAATTGTTTACCCTTATGGAAAGATATCTTCTACAAATGCATTAATTGCTATAACAGAAATGCTACTTTGCTTTAGTAAATTATAAGTTTTTAGTACGAAAACAGAAAATAAAATAAATGCATTGAATATTGAGCCAATTATTATTTAACATTCATTGTTATGGTTGATAAACTGACATGATTTGTAGTTTTTTTAAAGAAAATGTTTAAAAATATCCAGTTTTTAGGAAGGAGAATGATGTGATACTAATTTTACCATATTTAAAATCCCTTCATATTTTTTTCTGTTTTAAAATAGTAAATTAAATATTTAAAATAATATAAAAATGTTATTAACTGTTGTTTATTTGATCTGCATAAAAAAGCCCGTAACACAATGACAACTGATGTTATAAAACAATCTGTAAAATCAACATTGATGTATCTAAAGTGGACAATGAAAAGTCAAGGGTTACCAGTTATATAAATTTTTCAACAATCATCATTTATTCTGCATTCTGCAATTTCTATTGCATGCAACCTGAAGCTAAACGTGGATCCCTCTAGATAGTCTAAGAACAGAAACCAATTTGCATTGTAATAGCATACAATTGTTCTAAACGGAAGACGAATTTTTGAAAGAAGTAATTGATCACATACATTGCCCTGATACATTTTGATGCAGGTCGAAATGGGAGGTACTTAAAGGGTTAAACACAAAAAACTATAATCAGTTACTGAATATATTTTTATTTCTTTCTGTTTTTACAACTAACCATTTCACAAGTATATAAACTGTTATATCACTGTGTATAAATTAGGCAAGGAGGTTGAAACTCTTTAAATAACTTACCTAACAACTTAAAATCAATTTACGGACTTGCGGTTGGTTATAATTGTCAGTTAAGAAAAGTATGATTAGTATAACCTTTTTTAAACCCTTCTATTTTAACCTCTTAAGGTCAAAAAGAATATATTATAATTGATGTATAATAATATAGAAAATAATAAGACAAGGACTTCTGTACGACTCCAACAAGCTACAATGCAGTGCTGACACCTTTGTTCAGTCGATGGAATCCTACAGGGAGTGTCTCAAACGCCACCACCATAACTTTCTTCTTTTCTCTTTCCCTCTTTTATTGTTCTTTGATCAGTTTTATTATACTAATTTTAACTTTAATTTTTAAGTACTTATGACTAAATTATAGTGGATCCATCCCTATATGTTTGTTATTTTAAAAGTTTATTTTTGGTCATTACAATATGCAGTTTATCTTCTTGTACCGTATGACGATAACACATGGGGGTGGTGACTTCTGAGGTCGTAGTAATAAATACTAGAAATACAAAGTTTACTTATAAGTTCAGTTTAATTACGAAAACTTAAAAGCACCACTTTTAGATGGTAAAGGAAAAGTTATGTAATGCCACGTTGCTGCCAATTAGAATATAATAACTAAAAAGTATATCTTCTAGGTGAGCCTAAAATATCCAACGTTCTATTGAATTATGCGTACGACGTTTTACTTTACAAAACAATAATATTTCACTTCCCTTCGCAATAGGTAGACTCACAACCCGGGTGTCGGCGTCTTGGCACGAGACATTGAAGCTGTAGTCTAAGAACGGTTATTTCTAGAAGAGGTGTAGAAGTTGGGAAATGGTAGCCATCTATTCAAACAACACGTGAGATACATCAGCTACGTAAACTCGCCTAAAACAAATTCGCGACGGTATTAGCCATTTAATGATACAAATTACTATTTATAACAACGTGCTCGTCGCCATAAGGACGACGCCACAACCTTTATCTATCTCAATCAAGCAAATAAAAGATCTTCAAGGGTAAGTTACTTTACTATTCACATCTTTACTTTACGTTACATTCATTTTATACGTTTGGCATCAAAGGGCTAATTTAATAATACGAAAAGATAAATTTTACTTACGGACAAAGCGCGCGAGGTCAGATCGGTTACGTAGTTGGGCTGCTACAAAGGGTTAGAAGAAAAAATTCATACGCGTGCCAATTAGGTAGTTACTCCGCCCAATAATTTAGTTCCGGAACATTGGATGTAAAATAATATTATATTATACTGGCTGATTATGTTGCGAAATTTACATTGTATGAAATTTAATTAACTAATTTACGGTACAGAATATCCCCCCTGTTTTGATTTCGCAACCTAATTAGTCGCTTTACTTTAAACATATTCTAAATAACAAACTTAATTCAACCTTTTATTAATTACATAAATTCAAATTCAACCATAACAATACGATAGCGCGGGGTTTCAAAAGTTTCCTATCAAATCCGCTAGATCGCATGCCAATGCAGTTCTATGACTGCTCGCTTAGGGACCAAAAATAGAAAATCAATTTAGGCAAACTATTTTCATGCAGTGCACGTTGCAGCGTTTTAGAATTTGCGGGTCGTTGCAAGAATAAGGACATTTAAGGCGATTAAATCGTGAACAAGTGTAGTGTAGTGTTTTGTTATATAGGCGCCACATTCATACTTCTTTTTTGCATTCATACCAGTGTTTTGTGTATAGTGTTTTGCCATTAAATACCCTGAGACTTGCGGACAAGTTACCAATATGGATCGAATACTTTGGAATGAAACGTCCCCTCACGAGAAGCTAAGTCTCACATTTCTTATTACTACTCATCACTCTTAATATACATATTTACATACAACATCCTATACATCTTACATCTACATGAATTTTAACACTTCAAATATATCCACAAAATTCAAACTTCAATATTTTGACATACATACAAAAGACAGACGCAACTTTTCATATTTGTTTCCTATATTACAAACAGGATCAACTCTGTCTCATTTCTTTATACAAAGTCTACCTACAAACTCTTTTTCTATATTTTATTTCCATTGAAACATTCGTTAAGAATTCACTAAACAGTTAACTTCCTGGATTTTATCTTATCTTTTAAATTTGGCAGCAAGTGGTTCCTTAAGCTAGGGATGCTACAAAGTTTTCTTTTATACAGAACAAGTCTTAATTTAATTTTAAATCTACAATATGAACCTTTTTTACATTCAAAACATTTTCAGTGTGTTGTACAATACAAGTTACAGGGCTTAAAAAATATAAAATTCTATAAATTCCTACATATTTTTGGTGCTAATTTTGCACAAAACTTTTCTACCTTATTGCTTAAATAGTGAGTTCTAATCCATACTAAGGAATGCAACTTAAAGGGATGTTTTACATTTTGCTCTGAGTACTTTTGTCTATTACTGTTATGTGCTATACTCCTTTTTACATTCACCATAGCTCTCTTTAAATTGTTTACAACAGTGTCCTTGGACAAATTCTCACCAATTAGATCATTTAGCTTCCATAAATTAGATAAAGCATTATTACAGGAATGATTAAACATTAAATCAAAGGCAGCAAAACCTGTGCTTTCATTATGGGCGGTGTTTAAACTTAATTGTATATAGCCTAGGTCATTATCCCAATTACTATGACAGTTGTGATAGAAACTGCGTAATAATGTAGATATGTTTCTAACATGCCTTTCTGATTGATTTCCATTAGCCCTGTAAGGCGCTAGTCTACGGTGTTCAATAAAATTCTTAAATAAGAACTTCTTAAAATACAGTGATGTAAAATATGCGGCATTGTCTGACACTATTATTTTTAGGTACAGAAAAGTTGTTAAAAATTATGCGGTCTAATTTATTACATATTTCAGCACTCTTACATTCCCTCAAAGGGATTAGCCATAGAAATTTACTGGCGGCATCTACAACTACAAGTAAGTATACATTGTTGTTTCTAGTTCTCACTAAGGGCCCTAAAAGATCTATGAATAAACAATCCATATTGTTCTTAAATGGCAACAGATACTAATTCGCCTTCATATTTTCTTTGGCACACTTTACTCATTTTACAAACATTACATGCTTTCACTTTTGCCTTTATAATTTCGTCTAAATCAGGTCTATAAAAATACTGATTAATTTTTCTTTGCGTTCTAGCAATGCCTAAATGACCTCCTATTAAAGAACTGTGGAAGAATTCATATACTAAATCAATTAACTGTACAGGCAAAAATATCTTACTCTTACTTTTTTACATTCCTTTTGTACATCAGTAAATTGTTTTTTATAAAATAACATAAATAGTTTCCTATTGCTTTTTACAGATTGAATGATTCGCTGAGTTTCTCTATCTTGAAGTTGATATTTTTCTAAATCTTTAAACGCTAATGGCAAATCATTAATTAACAACCACAAATTATCCTTGTTATTGCACTTATTATTTATCTGCATTTTAGGCTTTTACATTAGATGTTCGTTTACATGTTTGCCTTCGGGAGGAGTTTGAATGGCAGAAGGAAATCGATAATCTATTTTTATCTTGGTCTGGAACGTTCCGGCAGTCACTGGGGCTCGGATCAGCTGTTCCCGTCGACTCGCCCTCAAACATACGTGAAAGGGCGTCTGCCAGCGCATTATCGGTGGAACTTTTAAATTCCACCTCAAATGGCAAATTCAAAATCCTCTCGATCCACCGGGCAAGTCTTCCTACCTTCCTTTTGTGATTGAGGACATAGGATAAAGCTTGGTTATCAGTTATTAATTTAAAGGTTCTTACTTCTAAAAATTCGTGCCATTTTTCTATGCAAATTAGTGCACTCAAAGCTTCTTTTTCATAAACAGTATATTTTAATTCGGCATCAGTAAATTTCCTAGAGTAATAGGCTATTGGCATTAATTCATTTTGGTCGTTTTCCCTGTAACAAACAACCACCTGCGGCTATTCCACTAGCATCTGTCATTACTATAAATTGCTTTGAAAAATCGGCTAACTGGAGTACAGGAGGATTCATTATAGCTTCTTTTAACTTTACAAACGAATCTTGACATTCGCTTGTCCAAACAAATTTAGCGTTTTTCCTTCTTAAACGATTTAAAGGATTACATAATTTGGCATAATTATTTATAAATTTTGAAAAGAAATTGGTCATACCTAAAAACTGTGAAATTTGTTTGGCGTTCTTAGGCGGCATAAATTCTCTTATACTCCTTGTTCGCTCGGGATCTATAGTTACTGTATTATTTTTTATTAAGTTCCCCAAAAAGGAGATTTCCTCAAAACAAAACTTTGCTTTCTCTAGGTTTGCCGTTAAGCCATGTTTGCTTAGTCTATTTACAATCTCTCTGACATGTACTAAATGCGAATCAAGGTCTTTACTGTACACTAAGATATCAACACAAAAATTTATCACATATTTAAATTTTATATTGTCTAGGACTTTATCCAGATAGGCGGACAATACAGCACTACCAACATGTAAACCAAAGGGTACTCGTTTAAATTTATATTTACCAAATATAGTGCTAAATGAGGTAAGATCTTGACTATCAGGTGATAATGGACATTGCAAAAAACTTTTTCTTAAATCTATTATTGAAAAATATTTGGCTCCACTAAGATGTTGATAATAATTATTTAAATCACCAATGGGAAAATCAATTTTCTGTAACTTTTTTATTTAATTCGGTATAATTGACTACAAGTCTGTCCTTTTTGGTTAAAAAGGCTGGACTGGAGTAGGCTGAAGTACTGGGTTCAATTATTCCTTGGTCCAACCAATCCTGTATTATTGTTTTCATCTTATTTACAGTAGGAGGGCTCATAAAATAAGGCCTAATATTTACAGGTGTGGGGTCATTGAGAACTAATTTCACTTCCAAATCTAGAGCCTCTCCTAATTTTGGAGTAAAAACATTTGGAAAATCCCCTATAAGGTTTTGTATCTCAGCCTCAGCTCTAGTGCACCCTATTTTTACATCAATGCTGTTTACTTCATGTTCAAAAGGCTGTTGTCTGACAATAGTTTATTTTCTCATTACAATTGAATTTAAAATAACATGAATCTCCATCAAGATCTAAAATTAATTTGCTATTAGTTATAAATGGGTTTCCCAATACAATGTCCCATTTTAAATTATCCAATACAATAAATTTTACTTTCCAACAAAATTTAGAAATTTTTATCTTAGCATAACAGTAACCAAAACATTTTATTTCAGTGTTATTTGCAGCAAACATTCTATCATCAGACTTCATTAATTTAGAAACATTTTTAATTCAACAATAGGCTATCATAAAATTCTTTACTAATTATATCTCTTGTAGCACCAGTATCTAATAAGCAGTTTGTTTTTTACATTTTTACCCACTATAGCTTCAATTAAAGGCATATTGTTACACTGTCTAACATTTAGTCTTAAATTAGGTTTTCTATAGTTTAATTTACTCCAATTTTTAATTACCTTACCATAGACTCTCATAAAATAGTGTTTTTCTTTTCTTACTGTATTACTATTTATAAAATTATTATTCTTAAACTTCTGAAACCGGGAGGGATATTTTTAGGTGTTGTGTGTAATACCACTCCCCTATCGACTAGTTTTTTGGATTCCTAAAACAATTTTTTGCTAAGTGACCAGGCCTATTACAATTGAAACATAACTTTGGGTTTTTGACAGTAGGCCTACTTTTTCTAAGTTCAACATGTGGTGGATACATGTTGTTAACATATGTCTTACTTAAATTGTCCCTTAAGTTATCATTAAAGGTTATATTGTTACTAGCTATACACACATTTTCCAAATCTGTAAAACAAATGGGATTGTTTTCAAAAATTAACTTATTTCTATCTGTAGGCTTAATACCTCTTTTTATACAAGTTACCAAGTCCTGTTCACTTATGTTACACAATAAAACTTGACTGAGCTCTTTGATGTCATAGATGTATTCATACAGTGGCTCATCAATCCTTTGTGGCCTATAAACTAAATCTAGTCTCAGTCTTTCAATTAGGCCTACAGGGATAAAAGCACTAATTAATTCCCTGTGTAGATAGTTGACATTTGGCATGACAGACTTACACTGTATTATTTTGGCTAAAAGTGGACCTTTTGCATAACATGGTAACAATGCTAAAATTTCATTTTCTGATAGGCTAGTTTCACATTTTAGTTTTTAACAAAGTTTTCAAAAAGTTTATTAGCTCAGGTACTACTAAGCCATTTGTTACTGTAAAATTTTGTAAATAACATTCTACAGGGTTGTTTAACTTATTAAACATATTTAAACCAGACATAGGTTGACTAATACAATCATTGTTTGCATTATAAATAGGCATTATAGGCAAAGTGGGGGTACTGGCAGTAGGCTGTGATATTGTTGGTGGTTGTACAGAAATAGAGCCTATTTGTTCTTTCACTGCCTGTTCCATAGCCTCATCTTGTTCTAATGATTCATTTAAATTGGCTTCTAACACTTTAAGCTGTTCTAGGTTCACTGTAGGTAGCAAGTTTTTAGCTAACTGTTGTTCAATATTTACTAGCCTACACTTTAAAGCTGATAAAGTTTCACTATGTACAGAACTTAGTTCTAGCTGGTTGTCTAAAAATAAACGGTTTATTAAATGTTTACACTTTTCTTGGAATTTGGTGATTTCTAAAGGTGAACTAGCACTGTTTCAATTCACTGCACCCATGTTCTAATAATATCACTTTTTTCACTGAGAAGTTTTACTTCCTGATTGTGGTCTATTTTTAAATAGGCTACTAGGAGTAGGTAAAATATTGTTTCTCAAACACTGTCTTAAGGACTTTCTGAGTTCATTTACTGTACTGTCACTATTTAATTTAATACCTCTAGATATCAGTTCAAATACCAACTCATCTTTAGACAAATATTCTATTTTAATGGCAGGCATTGTGGCGTTTTCAATCAGTTTCACCCAGTTGATGGCAGAGTAGGCACATCAATAGCAGAGTGGCGCAATAAAATTATGTACCGTATGACGATAACACATGGGGGTGGTGACTTCTGAGGTCGTAGTAATAAATACTAGAAATACAAAGTTTACTTATAAGTTCAGTTTAATTACGAAAACTTAAAAGCACCACTTTTAGATGGTAAAGGAAAAGTTATGTAATGCCACGTTGCTGCCAATTAGAATATAATAACTAAAAAGTATATCTTCTAGGTGGGCCTAAAATATCCAACGTTCTATTGAATTATGCGTACGACGTTTTACTTTACAAAACAATAATATTTCACTTCCCTTCGCAATAGGTAGACTCGCAACCCGGGTGTCGGCGTCTTGGCACGAGACATTGAAGCTGTAGTCTAAGAACGGTTATTTCTAGAAGAGGTGTAGAAGTTGGGAAATGGTAGCCATCTATTCAAACAACACGTGAGATACATCAGCTACGTAAACTCGCCTAAAACAAATTCGCGACGGTATTAGCCATTTAATGATACAAATTACTATTTATAACAACGTGCTCGTCGCCATAAGGACGACGCCACAACCTTTATCTATCTCAATCAAGCAAATAAAAGATCTTCAAGGGTAAGTTACTTTACTATTCACATCTTTACTTTACGTTACATTCATTTTATACGTTTGGCATCAAAGGGCTAATTTAATAATACGAAAAGATAAATTTTACTTACGGACAAAGCGCGCGAGGTCAGATCGGTTACGTAGTTGGGCTGCTACAAAGGGTTAGAAGAAAAAATTCATACGCGTGCCAATTAGGTAGTTACTCCGCCCAATAATTTAGTTCCGGAACATTGGATGTAAAATAATATTATATTATACTGGCTGATTATGTTGCGAAATTTACATTGTATGAAATTTAATTAACTAATTTACGGTACATTCTCTTCCGGTTGTTATGGATTACTTTTTGGCAAATGCATTTCATTTATTGATGTTAATATTGAACATGTTTTGTTTGATTAGTTTATGTACAGCACGATATTGGATCATGTCTGTGTAATGGAACACCGGTAAAGTAATAAAACAATTAACCTCAAAAACTATTGCCTCTGACGATTGATTGTTTCTTTTGGGAAACAATAGTCAGGCTCAGAAATAATAGGTATAAGTGTGTATATTATATGGTTTTACTGAATTAACAGCTTTAAACCCTTTAACACCCTGGGTGGTATCAAAATTGGCGTTTATGATGACCTATTTTTTTTAATGTAAAATGATCTATTGCTTTAAAGAAAAAGCAAGGTTGGTTTACAACATGCATTGCCAATTGTTTCTTAATTTCTGGACTAAATAAAAATGCTGAGGTTAAACTAATGTGAACCTAGAGTGCACCACGTTATAAAGGTGGATCCTGTATTGGCTGTTGTGGAGACTGTTACATAAAATATTCTCTAGGGAACACTGGAATAAATGGTTCTCGCCGCTGAATAACGCTTCAGGGAGAGGTATCATGAACGGACAAAAGTGTAAACATTTACCCTGGTTTTCTGACAGTGACAGCGAAACTCGTCCGTTATTATGACTTATATTATGGGTATTAATATAAAATATAGGATATTTGAATACATTACTATAACGACTTGGATTGTAGATATGAAAGAGAAATCCAAGACGATATAAAATATTTTTTGATTAGTAAGCTCCTAGTGAATATTCAGTACCATTTATTACTAAATTGTTAACTACTAAATATTATCTGGTGTGTTTAAAATAAAAATCACAGTCTAAATAAAAATAATGGATTTATTTTAAACAGGCAAATTAATAAGTTCAACGCTTTTTCTATTTTCATCGACGAATTTTCATCACTCTATTTTTCACAAAGAATTGACAAACTGTTTAGTCAATTTAAAAGTTCCTTTGGCGAGAAATAAAAATATTAATCAAATATATCAAACTAAAAAATCAGAGCTCTCTTCTCAAATAAAATAATACAGTTTTCATATAAAAATCAAATACCACTTGGAAATAACTAAAATAAAAATATTCACTTCCAAGTTCACTCAAAATTCAAAATACAAGTTAAACTTCTCTTTCCACTAGTTGAACCTCAACTTTCAAGTCTCTGCAATTCAGATTACAACTCTATAAAACAATGATTAAAGTTCAATTTATTACCAATTAACAATAATTCACAACAAAACAGTTCCAATTAAATATTAATAAATTACTAAATTTACAAATCTCAATTAAAGTAGTTAACAAAGTTCAATTTTAATTCCCTTTTCTTGCAAGTATGAACCAAATGTAACTTGTATGATTCTAATATGTTCTATGGTTCATCGAGAATTACTTATGCAGATTGCTCTGTAGTTTATGAATTTAATTTTTTCCTATAAAAAAGACAACATAATTAATTTAATATCAGATCTGGAAGACTATTTCAATATAACGTACATAAATTTGGTCCTTACCTCAAAATCCCTCGCGGAAAGAAAATTTAGAATTACGGCGCACTGTAATCCACTTAATTCACGACAATTACTAAAAGAAGGGCGAAAATTATGAGCTGGTGCTTATATACTTCCCCTTCGAATCAATTCTGCTGGACATCCGCGGTGTTTCTCTCATTGGTTCAACTATATTAAACAAGGAGAACAATAGCCGTAACAAGACAAGGTCTAATCAATTTAAGACAGTCAACCGCGTTCCTAACAATTTAAAACTACCAGTAGTAAATTGTAGTTTTAAACATGTTAGAAACATGCCAATATTAATGTATCTACAAATTCCAAAATTAAATTAAAGAATATATTAGGAAATCCCAAGAATAAAATTAATGAAGAAGAAAAATCTGGAATTTATCAAATTAATTGTGACAATTGCGATTTAAAATACATTGGCCAAACAAAAAGAAAGTTAAAACAGAGAGCTAAGGAACATAGGGCATGTTTAAAATACCAACAGGAAGAAAGATCAGCCATGGCAAAACATGCACTTCAAACTGGACACTCTTTTTCAAATGCAAAATTATTAAAAGAAGTACAAAATACAAAATTCCTTGATGCATATGAAACAATTTTTATAAAAAAGAACCAAAATAATCTGGTAAACAACGAACCTGGACCTTTTCAAAATTCACCGTTACTTTATTTCATTTAACTAAATATGAACTTTATTTTTATATATACATATAACATACTGTGCTGTCATAGAATATTACCTCTTTGTATTTTTAATGACATATGTTTTTATTTAGTAAAAAAATTGTTTAGGTTACTATTGTTATTATTACTTTCATTCAGTTGTGTGAGTCCGAAGATGTACTCATTGAGTACGAAAGGCCTCACAAAAATAAAAAACTTTATGTTATTGGAGAGTTTGTTTGAATTAATATATCATTTCCAATAAGGCAAGAGCTTCAAGAATGTACCAGTAGTAACTTGCCAAAGGATTAAATATTCGTTTTTACCCTAACTTCTTACAATTTAATTTAAAATGTAATCCAAATATTTAGTTCCCAAAATTTTCATTTCATTTAAGCTTTAATTAAAAAATAAAACAATCTAGCCTTAAAAACGCTACAATTACTTATTTAGATAACGAAGAACACGTCATATTGTTAAGAGATAAGGATTTGCAACAGCGTAAAGCCTTTGCAAATGAAACACTGATATAAATATCAAGTTACTTGGTGAAATTTTCCCATCGTGTATGAAGCAATACATCGTGAGTGAAGGAATTGTAACCTTAACAAACAGATTTTCAAACACATAAACAGGAAAAAATCATATTAAAATATTTTGTGTGTAAAATAATCTATGGGATTTGAAGGAGACTGTAACAAAAAGGTGTTAAAATGAAAAAAGTTTAAAATCGACAGGTTTGTTGGTAGTAATGTTTGCGTATGAGTATGTTTTACTTGTATATCTATTGTCGTGCATAGTTTCGTCAGCTATCATAGACTTACAAGAGACAATTATGAACTTTTAACTAACGGAAAAACTGTGTCTATGAATAAAAAGCATATTTTATTTTCTTCTAATTATTTTATTGAAGATAATTCAGTGAATACATACAATACTGAATTTAAACAAGACACTATAATATAATATAGCTCTAAAATAGTACATAAATCAATTCAGTAGCAAATAATACAACCCAACGGCTATAGTTTATGCAATGGTTCCTTTTATTTACTTTAAGCTCCGTGATTTTTTATTGCAATTTGAATACTTAAAAAAACATTGTTTTATTATTTACTGATAAATTATAACACTGAATATTAAAAATTATATTTGATCATTACCACTTGAAATTACATATTTATTTGTAAGAAATTTAGAATATGTACTTTTACAGCGCACATTTCATTAAGAGCTATAGTATGAATAATAATTATATGTTATATTTTCTACCAATAAATCTTCAGACGAAGAAAACTAATCTACTAAAAGCTTTGCCAAATAAACCTAACTATACATGTCCAGTAAAATAAAGTGAATGTGTGGTATAAAAACAACCCGTATGCCAAGACTTTATAAGGTTCTTCTGGTTTGTCCTATGGTATAAGCTGTACACTCAAGATGAATGTTCTTGGTAGTTGGGTCAGACTTAAACATAGTTTTTAATCATTATCATTAATTAGGTTTTTCTTATAAATCAAAATAAACCCTTGTGCAATCTATGATCCGAAAATATTTTATGAACCATTGCTAAGGTCAGCCTAAAGCACTTGTTGTGTTAAAAAAGGTTTGCGTGTGAAGTACGCCATGCGAGATCCTGAAAAAATTAATACACTTTAAAATTACAATTTTTCCTTCCTAAAACTGAAATTGCATTTTTCACTTGCGCCGAAAGTTGAGTCAAGGAGAAAAAACTAAACATAACTTTACAAAAGCCTACATTACACATATACATTCTCAATCCACACCAAGAACAAGGTAAATCTATAAGAACTATGGTTTGATTTGAACTGAAGAACTGCAACAAACGTCTCAAATAGTTAAATTCTATAATATTTTATGTTTTTTACTTATAAAAGTCTTCGAGAACCGACTCTACATCTGATGTGGTAAGCTAAAAGCTTATTTTTCCCAAAATTTAAAACAATTTGTATCGTTTAATATTTTAAACAAACGCAAGGTTTTCACATAAACTCTTAAACAAAATCTTTACCCAGAAACATATCTTATTTTATCTAAAATCCCAATATTTATAGAACACACGATATCAAATGGTTTAATAAGGTACTTATCAATTTAAAATTGATTGGCTGAGCATTAGCGAATACTACATGATCTTGAGTGGATTGCAAACATTTCTGTCTGCCTATACGATAACTCAAAAACGAAGTAACCTAAATGTTTGAATTTTGCACAAAGCTTCATTTCTACTTAAGCAAAACCTTGAGACAATGCCTCTCTATGTGATTTGACTGAAGGTTGGTTGTACCATTAGTACAACGGTGTTATTGCCTACCTGGTTTGCCAAAATAAAAGAAAAAAATAGGAATACATAGAACCGATTAAAATAAAACACTAAACAAACTGATTGCAATACAAAATTAAACAAACTGATTACAATCGCAAAATAATTTTGACACGTTCTAAAGTATAGTGAGACAAAATCCTACCTTGTCTTAATATATTTTTAAAATATTAAGATATTAATAGCAAAACAGGTGTTTCATTAAAAAAATGTCAGTTGAACGAACAGTTACAAAGTGAGATGTGATGAACCATTCTTGGGCTGCACACTCAAAACCAATTTCAACCCACTCAATATATTGTATATACTATTGAATCAGTATCACTTTATCCTCTCATTCGGTGTTTTACTGGACTAACCACAATAGTCCTGATGGAAATATATGGTGAATAACTCCCGCCAAAAAGTACCTTTCCAACATGAGAATTGGCTATTTGCAGCGTTGTTACTATCAGGAGATATAACATTGGTGTAACAACTGCCGTTGCGTGTTACGATAATGTTATTGTTAACATAAGACTAAACGCTAAGCCAGGCGGTTTACGGTCGAGCACGATTTTCTAGGGATTTTGTGTAATAGCTCTCGGCTCATATTATATAGATACCAAGATACATAATCTGCTTCGTCTTAATCCTATATTTTGCATGTATGTAAGGATTTAAATTTAAAATACATTTAATGTAACTCTTATCACTCGTGCCAATATTATTCTGCACTGAAAAACATATAATTATAGTAATTGGTAAGATTTTACACACGCAAGCAACATAATTACATCTTTCATATTAAAAATAAACTTTCTTGTTCTATTTTAAACTTCATTTTGTTATTTTCTTTACTTTGTAATAGATTAAAAGATTTTTTAGTTACACAACAAATCTTTTACATATCTAAAAACCTATGTATGAACTGTTTTGTATATTAGGTTTAAATTATGAGTTATTTATTAACGAGAGGAACCTATATACCAAGCACCACTTATTACGGACCTCATCACACAGACGGTCATAGAGACGGATAGGCGATCGGTCAATGAAACGATTTTAATTCGTACATATCTAAAAAAAACTCTAAATCAATGGACAGTGACACAAGAAAGCAACTTTTTTGTACAAATCAAGTTCCCAAAACTACCACTAATTCAGATTAATATTACCAGAGGGCAGGGATACAAGAAAGGAACTTTTGTACAAATCAAGTTACAAATTCAACTAATTTAGTTTAATATTACCAAAGAACAGCGGCACAAGAAACCAACTCTTTGTACAAATCAAGTTCCAAAATCTACCCATAATTCGGTTTAATATTACCAGAGGTCAGCGGCACAAGAAACCAACTCTTTGTATTAAACTGAATATTTCTAGAGGGCAGGGACACAAGAAAGCTAATTTTTGTACAAATCAAGTTCAAAAATCTACCATTAATTCAGTTTAATATTACCAGGGGACAGTGACACAAGAAGGCAAATTTTTTTACAAATCAAGTTACAAATTCAACTAATTTAGTTTAATATTACCAGAGAACAGCGACAAAAGAAGGCAACTTTTTGTTCAAATCAAGTTCCAAAATCTATCACTAATTCAGTTTAATATTACCAGAGGAAAGCGACACAAGAAAGCAACTTTTTGTATAGATCAAGTTCCAAAATCTACCACTAATTCAGTTTAATATTACCAGAGGAAAGCGACACAAGAAAGCAACTTTTTGGACAAATTAAGTTCCAAATCTACCACTAATTCAGTTTAATATTACCAAAGTGTGACAGCTACACATCGAATTAAATTTTTGTCCAACTCCCGTTCCACACCATATGATTAATATTGCTAGTTGACAGTCACACAAAGAATAAACTTTTTGTAACAATCACGTTCAAAATCTACCTCTAATTCAGTTTAATATTACCAGAGGAAAGCGACACAAGAAAGCAACTTTTTGTACAAATCAAGTTCCAAAATCTACCACTAGTTCAGTTTAATATTACCATGTGACAGCCACACATCGAATTAACTTTTTTAGCAACTCCAGTTCCACACCATATGATTAATATTGCTGGTTGACAGTCACACATAAAATCAACTTTTTGTAACAATCACGTTTCAAAATATACCTCTAATTCAGTTTAATATTACCAGATGACAGTTGCAAACGGAATTAACTTTTTCCTGACTCAGTCGGAAGGGATATTTTATTTTACTAACCAGAACGAGACAATTGATTACACAAAGCGGGATAACTGAGGTCCTGCAATGACAGTACCTTTATAAAATGACCCAGATTTGTTTCAATCTAGTAAAATCGGAAGTTAGTTAGTAGCAAATTGACACTAATGTGTGTCAGAAATGTATTAGAGTAATACTTGAACTATCATTCCACAGGTTAAAGACATTTGTAAATAAGGTAATATTAATCTAATATATAACCCTAAAATACATCGTTCTAATTTTACGACATGCACAATCCAAATTTCCCCGGGCGTATATCCCACTTTTCAATGAAAACTTCTGGATTGGCTAACAAGTTAAAATAAGCTTAAGTTTTTACAACAAGAACGAATGATGTTAGTGATGTTTGAAAGTTACAGTAAACTACAGGCACAAATTTTAGTTTTAATAATTTCAATTGCAAAGAACCTCTGAAATAAATGACAGAGAAAAATATAAACAGTATGAATGTACCACATTAGGCTTCACTGCGGTCGCTTCTTAAGTTTAAAATCTAAAAGATGAAAAATTTTATTTTAAAAGTGACGCAATAAGGAACAGTTATTTTTTATGTTGAAAGGAACCCCTTCTTAATTTAAGCAACACGTTATAAACTTCATTTCTGTCACCTAAAATTACCCCCTAGTAGCACAACTTCAACCCAGAAGACGTTAGCTCACGGGCTCTAGCCCGTGATTTATATAATTATAATTTTATTTAATTATAGTTTGTTTTTGAAGGCTGGTCGCTTGACATACCAGCTTTAATAAGTTTCAAGCTCGAGTCAATTTATCGTGTGGACTGACCGAGAGACGGAAAAGGATCTATTCCATCTTCTTAAGTGATAGGCTTCGCTGACGCTCAGCCAATAATTTAAATAAAATCCTAAAACTAGACATATACACGTAATTCAAATATGTCTAAATGTTGGAATGTTAGCAATCATTGTGATGTTCACTTAATGTTTCCAATATAAAACAAATCATCTACACAATCGGATTGCATTTCATTTAAAATACATTCAACTTCACAACGAAATGTTAAGCATTTTATCAATCCCTATATACATAATATAAAAGAAGAACAAAGAGAAAGATAGTAAATTAGATATACAAAAAAACTTTTTGGAGTCAAAATAGAAGAAAATTTACTTAGGCATAGCGCCCGAAAGTTTTGTTATATATTTTGTAACTAAATTCAGGCGGATAAAATTATGAAAGCGATGTTATTCAACAGAATAAATAGCACTAAAAAACAAGTTACTATTGAAAAATGATGAGAAAATCAATACGATGTGTTTATATGTTTATATGCTTTAGGTTATATGCAGTGACATATCTTGGGTACAGTTTCACTAATCTTGTAATAGTCAAGTATTGCTTGGGTTTCTGACAAATAACTATTCTGCGGTCAGATTATTTTAATTTGTTGGACTAAAATTGCCTCATTGTATACATTTATTTTGTGTGTGCATATATAATATTATGTTATTGAAGCTTGAAAAGGGTACCTTTAAGGCCCTTTACATGTAATAATGTAATATTTTTGTACCGTATAACGAAGCAAATATCCATAAATCCTGCAATACCTTTAAATATCCATCAATAAAAAAAAATATAAACAAAGATCTAGTGTGTTCATTGTAAAATTAGCTACTAGCGTTTCCATGCATATGCAAAAATTTGGGTATTGACACTCATTCAATTATTGTACGATAACTTAATTAATTACTGACAAAAGTACGATAATTGATATTTAAAAACGTTAAAAATAATGGATAATGGTTGTGGTGATTACGTGATTGCACAAGAAGCTAAATGGCTGTTAGCTCCCTGGCTGAGAGAACCCTGATTGCGCTGGAATGGTTCCAGCCTAATAATTCACTAAATCTCTTTATATTGACACCACCTGAATACTTATCCTTAATGTCTTATCTAATGTCTTTCTATCCAACTAATGGCTGGATTTCATACAAATTCTATGGGTTTAAGATTAGTTTACAAGAATAATTCTACTTCTTTTTTATCTGCCCTAGTAACCTTTATACTTACCATGAATAATTTTAGATTTAAAAACAAAAATTACTTACAAATGAAAGGAACCGCAATGGGAACCAGAATGGCACCTTCATATGCAAATTTATTTTTTGGGACTTCTTGAACAAAATTTTTTAACATCTCAAAATTTAAAACCGTTAGTTTGGTTCCGATTTATTGACGACATTTTTATTATTTGGCAACATGGCATGGATAGTTTAACACATTTTATTCAACAATTAAATTCATTTTCAGTTTTAAAATTCACTTTCAATATTTCTAAAAATCTTGTTACGTTTTTAGATGTCGATGTGTTTTTAGACCAGGGACACCTAAAAACGAAAATCCATGTCAAAGATACAAATCCAATGCAATATTTACACTACTCAAGCTGCCATCCTGGTTACGTTAAAAAATCTATTCCGAAAAGTCTAACTATTAGAGCAAACAGACTCTGCTCTAATAAACATGATTATTATTCTCACACTGAAAAATTAAAAAATGTTTTTTAGAAATAGAGGATATCCTAACAAAATTGTAAATGGTAACATGCAAAAATTAAAAAAACTCTACTCCTAGGAATTATAAAAACCAAGGAAAATTTATTACCACCTATCATCCAGGGCTATACAAAATTAATGGTATAATAAAAACTGCACACAATATTCTATCTACAGGCTTCACCTGTAACCAAGAATATATTCACTAATCCACCTAAAGTAATTTTTAAAAAGCCTCAAAATTTGAAAAACATATTAGTAAGACCAAAATTACCCTCTGATGAGCTAACTCAAAATTTAAACAACCCTTTTGGCTGTGAACCCTGTTTTAAGCCTCGCTGCAAAACATGTAATTTAATAATAAGTTCAAAACATTTCTGTAGCAGCACAACGAAAAGGAATTATCCGATAATTGGTAAAATGACTTGTGAATCCAGCAATGTTATTTACCAATTGTCATGTAAAGACTGTCCGAAGGACTACATTGGTCAGACCATAACTCCATTGCACATTAGAATGAACAAAAATCGCAGCGATACAAATCTTGAAATTAAATCAAATCCTATTTCGGCCCACGCAATGGAGCATAACAAAAAATTCGATGAATGCTTTTCTCTAAAAAGTATTAACAAAATTCAGAACCCCCTTAAACTTAAAATAAATTATTTAGAAATAGCTCATCAGAGGGTGCTACAAACTAAACATCATCCGGATGGTCTAAATTTGAGATACGGATAGCAGTATGTATAAATTACTCGTTACAATTTTAATTTATAACATTACACATTTAACTACAATTTTAATTTATAACTTTATATTCCTTGTAATAAGCAAAATTATTTACTCTTTGTACGTAATTCAAAATTAGTTTTATATTAACATATGATGTTTCTTTTGTTTATTATTTTTTGTTGATATATTTGCTTATTTACCTACTGTATATCTCTTGAAAATGTCTTAAGACGAAATATAGAGAATTTTTATGTTCTTTTCTTCTATTCTTTTCTATTCTTATTGAAGATATATATATATATATATATATATATATATATATATATATATATATAATTCTAAAATAGACTTGTAATGGTCTAATAGAAATTTAAACTTTGAACACGTTTACGTATGTTTTTATATTAGTCCTTTCCGTAATTACTATTTTTTCCATTTAAAACTAATATTAAATACAGGATGACCCCAAATTACTTACCAAAACTTCACCTTGTAATTTTACACATAAAAATAAGTACGTACAATCCGATCTTGATTAGTTTACTGTCCCTTCTTTTTTAACTATATATCTTTTAGCTAAAATATATATATAAAACTACACATTGGAAACTGTTTAGTATAATTAAATGCTGTTTTAAAAGAAATGTCCATAAACATTTTATATCGAATTTAAAAATGACGGCCATAAATAGTTATTGAACTGTAATAGATAAAAATAGTCATTTTGTGAACTCTTTACAAGTTATGTAAAATATGAGTTACTTTCATGTAAACATTTTCAATGAAAAATTTATTTCGTTGTGGAAAGTAATAACGAAATAATGCTGGTTTTACTGAGTGCCATTAAATACACTAACTAAGCTTTTAATGTTGCTTAACTGCTGTTTAATAATCAGCTGATTGCTGCAACTAACAGCTCATTCACATTCACATTTTAGCTCAGCACGGAAATGGTAAGATAGATTTTTGGCGTTGATTAAAAATATCTAGATTTCTGAAACAACATGTGACGTAACCATTGATCCCTGTAAATCTAAATGCCATATCTGTAGCTGATTCTTAAACGCCTTAAGATCACTTTTAGGATTACTAAAAATGGTTTCACCTAAACACAAATAAGTTTACAGGCACTACCTGTGTCGCATAAGCCTCTTTGATATAGAATAAATGGTATCAAAGTATGCTGTACTCATGACGCTATTAATTCCTAAATTATTTTCTTTCATTCTCAAAAAAAAACTTGGAACATCGGAATTTGTTCTTAAATACTTATTTTTAAAATTTCACATGGTTAAGAAAGTAGAAGCTATAAAATACGTAAATCATATTGTAATTGATTAAAAGCTTCTAAAATTGTTTAATTTTTTGATGGTTAATGCATATTGATATATCGTACAAAGTAATATCACAAAAGTACGTCACAGAAAGCTTGTTTCAATACCTGAGCTCCTTTGAAACAAGGATTTGTAGTGACATTTTGTTTGTGTTTAGATTCGCGAATGCACAAGTTACATTGTTATCCACTGTAACAGTCTAAATTAAAAGGCTCTCTCGTTTACAAGTAACACAGTCCCCTTTTGATTTTGGTAGTTTTGTTGCCTAATTGTTTCTTCTCCTACATCCACAGTACAATAAAAGTTTTGACAAAGTTTTAATGTTAATATCCCTATTCGTTTAGTGATTTTTGTGAAAGTATTCATAACTAAACAAATTACCGATTATATGGAAATGCATTATTTAAATAAAATTATTCTTTTACCAGCTTTGCATACATGAAATCTGGTATTAAATCCTAAATGGTTAAAGTTAAATTCATTTGCACTCAAAGGTATTTATATATTTCTAATACACCAAATATTTTTTTATACCATAGAATGTAAACACGTATTATTGCTTTACTTATATTACTTTAAAAAATTACGTTATGGTTTAATTATTTTGATAAGTTATTATAACATCAAAAGTCATAACTCTTGAAATTTAATTATTTAAAATATTTTTTACTCTCCACCTAACAGTTTAAGAATGTTGATTTCTTATTACTCCATGATATTTTACGAACTTAGTTGTATAACAAAAATATATTACAGCATTAGTTATACATGTTCTCTGAAACCGGATGTAATGAAACTGCACTGGGATTTCCTCAAAAGAACGGTTTTAAAGCATTCATGTGGTTTGGTACTCTTAATTTTTAACGTAACCCAAGGGAGATATGTTATTATAGATACAATTAGTACATATACAAACTCTTTCTAATTTCTTATGTATATATTTTTGGGCACTTAAGCTTAAGTAAAATAAAGTGTGATTGGTTTTTTACCATATTATTAAACATTTAATTATATAAATATTACAATATCTTTCTGAATTCCAACTTAGTCTAGTATTTTCCGATCTTGATCATCTTAGAAACATGTCTCGTATTCTAAGAAATATTTTACAAGAGGATTAAGGCACGTTGGTCGAGATATTCTTGAGTTTTCTTGACCGCTTAGCGTCACTTTTTTGGAGGTTTTTTAAATTGCCACAGTAATGGGAGGATTTTAATTTTTCTGCTTATATGTCAGCCTATTCGCAAGATATCTCAAAACTCAACGGACCGATTGAAATTTTGAATGAACTCGTTGAGTTTCATGCATGTACCTTCAACAATGCCTGGATACTAACAATAATAATAATGCAAATACCAACATTATCACTTTTCATTGACAAAATTAGTGGTTGATCAATGGTAGTTATACCCCATAGAAAAATCTAGTTGAGCTCTTAACAATATAGCTGCAATAGAGGATAAAGAGCACCGATACATCCACTGCACTTTGTTATGATTGGTTTTAGATATTTAAGTATACATGAATGGTAAACTTAGAGATTTTCTTCAATTTTAGCACCTCTCTTTTTGAATAGGCCCGATTACGCTATGACAAGATCTGTTCTGTTTTTTGGGGTTGATTATGGTATTTTTTGAGCGTGTGGTGTCTTATTGGGGACATCGGTTAATTGTTTTAAAATTTAAGAAATAGAACAATAATTCTTTGTTATACGTAAGTAAAGAGGTAAAACTAGAGCTAAATGGCCCGTTCTTATATTTAAGCTAAAAAAGTGACGAAATAATCGTTACATATCTACATTTAAATTAATTAATAAACTGAAATATAGGTACTGTTTACAAATAATAAATAAAGGAAATTAAATCAGAAAAAAATTTTCTGAGCTGCATAACAAGTCCGTAACACAATAATCAACATTTCAACTGCTTTTATAAAACAATCTGTACAATAATCTTCGATGGGCTGTGTCCCAAAGTTACAATGAAATGTCAAGAATTGCCAGTTTTATAAATCTGTCCTACCTAAAGGTGAAGCTACACAGTCTAAGAACGGAAAACTAATTGCACTGTGAAAGCATAAAATTGTTTTAAGTGCCAGACAAATCTTTTACTATAAAATAAATTAAATCAGAAACCCTAATAAATTTGTATACAGGTCGAATTGAGAGGGTAATTAACGGGTTAAACATATATAAAAATAATCGTTTACTGACTATAATTTACTTTTTTATATATATTTATATATTATTATATATATATATATATATATATATATATATATATATATATATTTGAAACTAATATAACAAGTAAATAATAAACCTTAGAAAGTGCAGTTTCACGAATTTTTAGTTTATTTAGATAAATATTTGCTATTCTTCAGTCGGGAAAATTATTGGATCCGTTTCAATAAAGCCTATTAAATAGGTTAAATTATTGTACTCGCCGAACTGAAATAGGTTAATTCAATTAAACCATGACTAATTACCATAAAACGATTAGCTACTCTGGTGCTATGTCTACTGGCAGGACAAAGCCATGTTTATTGAGGAAAAGCCAACACCAAATTGGCATGTAATATTATTTCAGGATTTAATTAGTACAGAGCAATGTTATATAAACGTGGCATTGTATGGCTACTTTTAAACGTTAATGTAAAATTTTAAGAAGTAATCTATAAATTAAATCAGAATTAGTCAGATTTGTAAGAAATTCAAAGGTAATATAAGAGGAAGAATCTAAAATTCAGGCTATTTAAGGAATTGCATTATCTGCCTTCTTATTGTACTAAGTTTTTCACATACACACACTTTTTAACTTTGTAATGACAAACTAACATTAAACATAAATTTTTTCAATATGTATTTTTTTCAAGTTGAGGAGTTTTTAAATATTTTCAACTATATATATATATATACAAGGTGTTTGAAAAGTATGGGTACGGCTTAATATTTTACAAACCATAGCAGATAACATCTATAAACTTTGCACAGTGTCATATGGCTATGTAAACTATTTTTCCTTGCTATTACAATGACATGCCAATCATGGGGGGACGGCCCACAAAGGAAAACATGGAAATCTTAAATAAGAGCATGGGTCGAGTGATACCTCATTTGAAAGGGCTCACTTAGTATAGTTGAATGCCGCAAACCGCATCTCAAAAGGTTTATCCAATCGAAAATGGCGGTTTGTTTTAGTTAAACATTGTGAAGTACATTATGCGCTGCCATTTCTGACTGGATCGTCGTATTCTGATGCGGTAGGCGGCGTTTCACTCTACTAACCGATGTGTTTTCACTGACTTTTTTAAATTAGCAAATTATGTCATAAATTTATTACACAATAAATACCGATGTTTTTTAGTTTTCTTTATTGTGTGTTATACATAGCCATATGACACTGTGCAAAGTTTATAGATGTTATCTGCTATGGTTTGTAAAATATTAAGCCGTACCCATACTTTTCAAACACCTTGTATATATATATCTCAATAAGTCATCTGTAGGATTTAAAGGTTGCATGAAACTTTATTTATGCTTACAATAGACAAGAATGAGTTCTATGATGGTGCATGTCCATCTAAGGGATTTGGCTGAGCGTCATGTAAGCCTATTACTCAGTAGCCTGGCTCAATCTCGAATTTTCCTTTAGGATTGTCTGGTTGTGCGCTGGCCATTTTACAATTAAAGGCTTAAAATTATGCATTCTACCTAAGGGAAGCCTTTTAAGCGACACGTATGGTGTTACCTTTGGAACTGGTATTTTTTTAAACCAAATCATATTTAAATAACTCATTTTCTAAGATTTTATCCATCGTATATTTTTAGGATTTTTATTAATGACCAAAGTTGAAGAGTTGCAACCTTATGAAATGATTATTATTAAGAACCATATATGGATGTACTTCGTTGGGTAGAGAAGTTACTGAGAACGATGATGTTTTATATAGGGAAACTGTGCTGTAAAGCTGATTAATATTCATCCTAAATGTTATCTGTATAATGGTGAGAGGCGGCCAGTGAAAGTGCCCGAGTGCTCATGATCCCACGAATTGAGTCTAATCAGAAAGAATGGCGACTCGAGCACCGCCTGACTTTGTAAACAGGATCTTGCTGTACGGTTTAGTAAAGTTTAATACCAGTCATAACGTGACCTCTGCAGCTTAATTTTACAGTGAATACGTTTAAAGTGATTCATTTTACCCTTAAAGCTCTAAATATTACAATATTTACCTTACAATTTTACAAAAAATAAATGTTAAAGCATTCGACAATTGCAACTAGAATATTAAACTGAATACAAACTTCAGAATATTCTTTAAAAAAACACTATAAATACAAAATGTTTACCCTTATAAAAACCATAAAAGTTAACTTCCACAAACGACTAATTTGCTACTACTTAGGCTTAGAAGTTACTCTCAAAAACACAGAACTTAGAAATTTTAGTCTTAACCGGAAACAAAACGCATTTAATATTAAGTTAATTATTTAACATTCAGTAGGGAGGTTGATTAACTGACCTTGTATGTTTTCAATAGATAATTTGTAAAAAGATCCGTTTATTTAGGAAGAAGAATGAGGAGATACTAAGTTACAATATTTAAAATCTCTACATACCTTTTTTATTTTTGTATTAAAATAGAAAATAAAGTATTAATGTACAATTTTCTTTACTTGTAGTTATTTGAGATACATAACAAGTCAGTAACACAATGACAAATGCTGTTATAAAACAATCTTAAAAATCAAACATTGATGTATCCAAAGTGACAGTGAAAGTTCAAGGATTACCAGTTTTACAAATAGAAAAACAATTAACTTACATTTATTCTGCATTCTACAAGTTCTATTGCATGCAACAGAAAGCTAAACTTGGATCTTTCTAGATAGTTTAAAAACAAAAACAATTTTTGAAGGAAACAGGATTTCTCCGGACATTTGCCATCGTTCAGTGAAACAAGAAATCAGTAACACTACGTTTCGAGATCTGCAATCTGATCTCTTCTTCAGGTAAAGAACTAACCTAATACATAATTACAAACTATGATAAAATAAACAAATCTTACCAAAGCGTTGTGGCACGCCTTAGTCAGGAATCACAACCTACATGTTGTTTGTCATATTCACTAACTCTATAAACATGCACTTAATAATTTTAATGCACTTAATATAAACATGCACCTTCAAACAAACAATTTTTACTGCGATATCAAAACAATTTTTTAAGCGCAAAACTAACCTTTTACTATGGAATAAATTGTTTACCCAGCCATAATAAATTTTGAAGGAGATCAAAAGGGCAGGGTAATTAAAGGGTTAAACATAGAAAAAGGTAATTGTGTGATATATATATATTATTATATATATATATATATATATATATATATTACGTTTAGGTTCTATATTCCATCCAACTATTCCTGTTGAATGTGTTGCATTAATTATTATAAAGTTTTTTTGAAATTTATTAGGAGTTTTTTAATGGGATATGTACAAATTATATCGTTTCATTAACCGATCGCCTATCCACCTCTTTTTCCGTCTGTGTGGGAGGGATAAGGTACTAAGGACATGGACTTAGTATATAGGTTCCTTTCGTTGATACGCAACTCCTAAATTGAACCTAATATACAAAGCGGTATATACATAAGTTTGTTATGTATGTGTGTAATTAAATACGTTCTAATCTATTAAAAAGTAAAGAAAAGTGGTTTCTTTCTTCTTAAATTAATACTAAATTCAGTATTTCAATAGTGTATGAATAAATAATAAAGATTGTATTTCCTAATACAGCATACAAAATTGCATACCAATCATCGCTTGAGCGTTGTAAATATCGTTATATTTCTATTGCCTTCTTGGTTGTAACAAAATGAAGTTTAAAATACAATAAGAAAGTTGTTTTTAATATAAAATTAATTTACTCACGTGTGTTCAATCTGCATAATTACTATAATTATATGTTTTCAGTGCCGAATATCGAGCAAGAGTGATAATATTTACATTAAGATAATTTTTACTCTATATAGGTTGCATATAGGTATAGAGAGAATATAAGAAGAATAATTTTCAACGACGCCAAAGAGCTGGGCGCCTTAAGTCTATTTTATTCCTTTCACTCTTTTGCTATTCCTTAATAATTAATTTTGATTGTTTTTTTCATTAAGTAGTTTTGTCTAAATTACAGTGATCGATCCAAACGTGTTTGTTAACCAAAACTAGTGCCGGTGACGACTAGTTTTGTTCTTGGGGAAGTAACCGTCTGGCACAACAATAATAGGTACAAGTGAGAGTATATTATGGTTTGCTGAAATATTTATTCACGTTTTGATGTTTGATTTAGGTGTATGAACGGTGTAGGAAACACCCTGAGAGGAATCAAAATCGACGTGGATGAAGATCAATTTTTAAAAGAGAAAAATAGTTTATTGATTAAAAAGAAAACCAAGTTATTATTTCTTTATAATTAGCATTTTCCAACGTATAATTAAGTTTTATTCAGTTCAGGCTAAACTAATGTGAACCTAGAGTGCACGACGTTATAAAGGTGTATCCTGTATTGGCCTGTTGTGGAGACTGTTTACATAAAATATTCTCTAGGGAACACTGGAATAAATGGTTCTCGCCGCTGAATAACGCTTCAGGGAGAGGTATCATGATCGGACAAAAGTGGTAAACATTTACCCTGGATTTCTGATAGTGACAGCAAAAACTCGTCGGTTATTATAATTTATATTATGGGCATAAATTAATATTAAATGCACGGTTATATGATGGAATACACGTAATGGTATTAAGAGATAAGGATTTGCATCAGCCTAAAGCCTTTACTATGAAACACTTATAAAAATATCAAGTTAACTAATGTGATTTTCCCATCGTGGTATGAGGCAAGAAATCGTGAATGGAGGAGGATTTTAACACAAAAACAGATTTGCGTACACATAAACAGAAAAAGTTCATTGTTGCAATATTTTGTGTAAGATTGAAAAACATTGTACAGGGTGTCAATTCAGTCTGGAACCTCCTTTTTAATTTTTAAACCACAATATAAAAAAAATACCAAAGTTCACACGTGCTTACTGGTGATAATAACGCACATATCTGCTAAATTACAGACCTGATAATTCCTTTGGGGGACGGTCCACAAGGAGTCAGACAGAATTCTTAAATAGCAGCATAGGTCAAGTTTGGTATCAAAGTAAAGGTCTTACTTAGCAGAGTACAATGCAGCAAACTGAACTTAAAAAGGTGTATTCATTCAGTAGTTATAGCTATTTCAATTTTAAAAACAATTGAACAATGTAAATTATTAAGTATTATCAAGTAAACACCAATTTTTAAGTACCTGTGATCAAAGTAAGTGTTAAAAATTTCCCCTACCATCGTCTGGCAATGTCCTAGGCGGTTTGTAAAAGCCATCCACTGCATTTTGAAGGTAGTCTCGAGGAATATCTTGAGCTTCTTGGACTATGAGATTTCTTAGGTGCGCCAAATCTCGAGGCTTAGTTACGATAAACTTTATCTTTGAGGTATCCCCAAAGAAAAAAATCCAGCGGAGATAAATCAGGGGATCGAGCAGGTCACTCTACTGCACCACGTCTTCCAATCCATCTGTGAAGGAATGTTGTATCCAAGTATTCTCTAACAAGGAGAGCAAAGTGTGGTGGCGCGCCATCTTGTTGGAAATAAATTCTTTGAAATTGTCGCTAAAGAGCAGCATTTAGTGAAGGAATTATCTCATTTTGGAGCATTGCCTAGATACGAGTCACCATTTTAAATTACCATTTATAAATAATGGGCCCATAATTTGGGACCAACAAAAAACAACTTTGAATGACATAACTTCAATTCATCGACGCTATGGACAATTGCATTAGCAACCTCTTTAAAATGAAATTCGAGGTTTTGGTTGCTGGTGACTTCAACCTGGACTTTGCTGTTGGGAACTCTCACTGTAGTCAACTTATAAGTACTATGCTATGTCATGGCCTACGTCATACTATAGTCTCCTATACTAGAGAGTTTGGCGGCTCAAGAACTCTTATTGATAACATTTTCACCAATGTTGGATGGAAAAGACTTTTCATCATTCGTACTTGAAACGGCAATTTCTGATCATCATGCCCAGATAGCTGATGGTGAAGTACAGTAATTGCGAGCTCCAAAAGCTAACCAGCCAACGTTTAAAGTAGTACGTAATTTTTCAGAGGACAGTATCCGAACTTTCCGTCATCTACTTAAACATGAAACATGGGAGGATGTATTGTGTACTTCTGATGTATCTGAGGGAACAAAACTCTTCTTACATACTCTAAACTATTACTTTGATGTCTCCTTCTGCAAAAAAAAGGTTAAATTAAGAAACCCTCGGTTAGCTGACAAAGTACATCTAGACCCTAAAACAGCAGATCTTAGAGAAAAGAATGATGGAAGGTTATCGGTCAACCAGAACACCTACCCTCCACTCACCCTCAGAGACAGAGTTTTCCTTCAGCTAAAAAAGGATTCAGGAATAGCATTCGATTTTTAAAAGCTTCAAACATTCAAAATAAATTACTATTATCAAAACACCCTCAATAATCAGCTCGGCGTGTAATAAACAGCTTAAATCTTAAAAAATTCAATAAATCTTTCCAACCATATACATTGAGAACAGACGAGCTAGCAGAGGTCAATGATCCCATATCTGTCTCTGAAATCTTTAATAAGCACTTTGTAGACAATGTGTGAAAGATATAGAGTAGACTCTTGCCAAAGTCATTACAGAATGCTTCATCTGGAAGGGTCATATCAGGAACACTTTTTCTCACTCCTACATGCGACTCCGGAAGTCATCAGCGTGATCGACTCTCTCAAGATAGGATACTCTGCTGGGCATGATAAAATATCATCAACTGTTCTTAAAAGAATAGCTAAGTTCGTCGCAGCGCCTTTAGTTCATCTGATCAATTTGTATTTTGAATCTTGAACCTTTCCAACTCTACTGAAAACAGCCATCGTTAAAACCAATCTACAAAAAAGGTGACTGCAAAAGTTCTGAAAACTATTAGACCAATCTCTCGATTCTTTCGACATTCTCTAAAGTGTTTTGAGAAAGTCTTCCTCTCACGTCTTTTACTCCACTTAGAACATCATAAGATTCTTTTCAAAAAACAATTCGGTTTCAGTGAAGAGTGTTTTAATAGTGGATGCCAATGTTTAGTTTCGTTTCAGAAGTAGTCAAAAAATTTACGGTTAAGCACAATGGGTCTTTTCCTCGACCTCAGCAAGGCGTTTGACCTAGTTGATCACGCTTTACTGTTAGAAAAACTCTATAACAATGGAATCAGGGAAGAGCTCACAAAATGGATCTCTTCATTTCTTTGTGATCGGAATCAAGTAGTCTCGATTCCATACACGGATGTGCGTGGCTGTTTGTCCATGCACCAATCAACAGAAGCTAAGATCACTACTGGGAGTGCCTCAAGGCTCCGTTCTCGGACCAATTCTTTTCTCCCTGTTTGTCAACGACATAAGCGAAAGTGTGACCAATGGAAATGTTTGTCTCTTCGCAGATGACACATCGCTAAGCGTTTCAAACAACTCTAGAGACCAGGCTGAGGTTGAAATGTTCATTCAAGGAAGCTCTCTATTGCAGTGTATGGCACAAAACCGGCTTTATGTAAACACAGAGAAGTTCTAATTTTGTAGAGTTCAGCCTAAGGGGTGACATTATCAGATCCGGCCCACATTTTTATTGGTGATGTGGAAATATTTCCCCTGCAATGAGGTTGACTTCTTGGGTCTTTAAAATTGACAGCTCCCTGAAACTTTTTCAAGCCATATAGATAAAGTAGTCCAAAAACTTTCCAAAGGCATCTTTCTTCTTCGTAGGCTCGCGTTCAAATTGGCAGGCAGAAACATCCTAATCCTAGTTTATTATGCATGCTTCTTACCCCACATGGCTTACGCTGTCTCAATATGGAGGTCTGAGAGTACAAAAACTAAAAGAATTTTCATCCTGCAGAAAGAGGCCATAAGACTCGTTTTCGGCTTACCAAGAAGGCAAAGCTGTAGAGGAGTATTTAAGGAAAATAAACTTTTGAAATTCCCCCTCAATCTACATACTCGAGTCACTAGTCTTTGCAAAAAAAAATCTACACCTTTTTTCTAGGCCTTCAACTCTCAGAACCCTTAGAAACAATGACTGCCTAGCCATTCCTTCTCACAGAACAGCCTTTTTCCAAAAGCATCCCATATATTGTATAACCACACCATCTTCTATAATAAACTTCCTTCAAACCTAAAATCGGAAGCAGGCCTAGATGAGTTTAAAAATATTTTAAAGACAATTTTAATAAACAAAGAGTGTCAATTATTGTGTTGAACGATTTTATAAAAGATAAGACATTTTAGTTGCTAAGTTTGCACAATACCATTGTATATCAAATATGTTCAAGACGTTTTGCTATGCATTTATATGTTTTTATGGCAATAAAGATATTTGAATTTTGAATTTGTATATCCTATAATACCTGCCCAAACGTTAAGTTTACGTGGATGCTGTGTATGACTCAATCTGCCACTTTCACATTCTAACAGTTAGTTGTGTTATTGGTAATAATTATTGATTCCTGGCTTTGATTACTACATTGTCAAGATGATAGGAGGGGAACATTTTGAACACTTACTTTGATCACAGGTACTTAAAAAATTGGTGTTTACTTGTAATATTTAATAATTTACATTGTTCAATTGTTTTAAAATTCAAATAGCTATAACTACTGAATGAATCCACCTTTTTAAGTCAGGTTTGCGGCATTGTACTCTGCTAAGTACGACCTTTAATCTGATACCAAACTTGACCTATGCTGCTATTTAAGAATTTTGTCTGACTCCTTGGGGACCGTCACCCAAAGGGATTATCCGGTCGGTAATTGGGCAGATGTGTGCGCTACTACCACCAGTAAGCACGTGTGAACTTTGGTATTTCTTTCTATTATGGTTCAAAAATTAAAAAAGAGTTTCCATACTTAATTGACACCCTGTATATGGTTTTACACTCGATGGACATATTTAAAGGACCCTGCAACAATAAACGTGTGTGTCAGATAAAATGGACTAGTTTGTTGTTTAAAATGCTTGTGTAGCATAGTATAATTTTGTGTATCCTAATATTGTTATAGATTACAGGAAATCACGTATAAGTCACGTAGAAACACCCCGAATATTTTACAGCTAGTGGGAACGAAGTAAGACAATAATACAATTATCAGATGATAGAAACATCAGAGGCCTAGGAATAAACCCTGCACTATAGTAAAGGGCCCAAAATGTTTATGTGTATATCTATTATTGTGCATAGTTTGGTTCATCTTTAACGCACTTACAAGAGACAATAATAAAACTTTAATTAATAGATGCTTCCTGTGAATGAAAACTATTTTAAACATTTTCAAATTAATTAGTTATCGAAAAATACTTTTTGAAACTTTTTTTATGAAGTCAGTGAATACATAAAATACCTGATTTAAATAATACACTAGGTAAGTATATATAGTACTAAAATAGTACAGAAACCAATACAGTTGCAAATCAATATAACCCAACGGCTTTAATGTACGCAATGGTTCCATATTATATAAGCTCAGTGCTATTTTAATTCAATTTTGAATAAGTTTT